>NW_025953941.1:0-210023 GCF_022497035.1 Daldinia vernicosa
TAATTTAATTTATTAATTAAAATTTTTAAAATTATAAATAAATTAAATAAAATTATATATAAATTATTATATAAAATAATTTTATTAAAAAAAAAGTTATAAATTTTTAAAAAATAAATTATATATTTTTTAAACGTTAAAAAATTAAAAATAAATAATTATAATATAAAAGATTTTTTATTTAAATTAAAAAAAATATTATTTAAATTAAAAAAAAAGATAATAACATTATAATTAATAATATTATTATTAAAAATAATGTTTTATAAAAATTTTAACGAGTTTTTTAATGTTATAACATTTACGAGAATATAAATTATAATATATAAACGTATTAAATTAAATTAAAAAATATTAATGAAAAAGATTAATTAAATTTTAATTGAATTAAATGTGTTGTAATTAAGTAATATTTAATTGAATATAAAAAGTCTAAAATTATGGGCCTTTAACCTGTGTGGGCTTTTGATCTGTGGTTTACGTTAAGAGAAATAAAAGTGCTTTATGCTTTATTACGTATGTTTACCGACGACTGAAAATGGGTGTCTCGGCCGAGAGACTTTCCTCTTTTCGCTTGTGATTTGCGAGCTGGGCAACGGCAATTGGGGCAACACAAAAGGCACAGGATGCTGTGTGGTCTAAGCGGCACTGTATCTCTTCGCACTATGAGCATAATGCTGTTGGCAGGATCGTCATCCATGTTTTCCATGTCACGTATCATGCATATTACATAGGTAGCAAGACTTTTCTTCAACTACCTACACTAACTACTCGCTCTGTGGTTCTAGGTAGTAGGTAAGCTGCTGCTGTGCGACCTCCGTTCAGCGCAATCAAGTCACGATGACGACGAGTCGTCGAACAGGATGACTGGATGTAGTTGGATGTGGCGCGCAATGAGCTGAAATACAACTATTTAGATGGGTAGTGACGGTACCTAATCAGCCCACGGTAAAGAGGGGTGTGGTGTGGTGTGGTCCCGAAGGTCTGGTAATGCATTTCGCGAGATACCACGACATACGATTTATTGCGACCAAAGCAAACCTTTCCCGGGGGCCGTCGACGGGATGTTATCTTGTTGGACGAGCTCTCCAAGATGCAAGAAAACTCCGCCCCTTTTCTCTTTTTGCAGATGTGCAGATGTAGATCTATTGACCAGGCGCGGAGAAGACTTGCTAGAAACAGCTGTTCTTTGTTTCGTGATAGGTTGTTTATTTTGAACTCGAAGATCAGAATATAGTAGTTAGGTACCTATCTTTGGTGATCGTTTACCGAGGGTAAGGCTTAAAATATCAATGCTGGTCAGACGGGCAAAGCCGAATGCTGAAGGTTACGAGTCAATGTCGCGCATTAGGGCTCTTTGTCATTTGGCTGTCATCCTTCGAAGCACACTCCTCCTCCATTTTGGGGCTCGAGTCTTGATATAGTTTCTTATTCTGGGATTGTCCGTACCTTTTTCGTCTTTCAACGTTTGACTTACCCCGTTTCAAAGCCAACCCTGGCTGCGGATGTCACGATCCTCGATGGATGGATAATTTTAAGGTGAGCCTTGATAGTGTTAACGGGGAGAGGCGGATTACCGATGAGGTATGTATGTACAGATATTAGGGGTGTGGTGGGGGAAGACATGGATGACGAAGTCCACTAACAAATCTATGCTACATAACTCCAGCTCCAGCCCTACGCGAGAAGCAACACAGTAGTCGAGATGGTTTAATTCATGAAGACTCACATACTGTAGATATCGTGATAGTTATGAAGGTAGCATTACTATATAATATTTGACTAAGATATGTATTCGCCATCTCTTTCTGAATAATACCCGGATAAACGGGAAGACTTCCAAAGAATATTCCATCTTGTTTTCCTTTGAAATTTGCATATCGAGTAATGCTGGGCGATCACTTGGCCACCCACCAATGACAGCGAGGCAACCAACTGCCTACGATACAACGTAGCATCTGGACACCCCGTAGCACTCAAAGCCTGTTCTAAGGCTATTTTTGGTACAATACGTTTGGCTCGTTAGGAATCGCGGGAGATCACCACCATCAACGCCCGCGAAGAAAGAAAGATGGGCGACATCTATTCGCCAATACTCTCTCGCTTCGACTGCCTATCGGGACATCCAAGAAGCGATATTAATCTAAACTGCTTGGATAGGTAGGTATGCCTTATTGTTTTTATTCTCATTCGAAAGAATGTTTAGCGATTTGTTCCATGCAGCAGACGGACATTCCAACAGCTCGGCCGATGCGTTGCGCTGCGTTGCGTTGATTGCGGAGTGCCACAGAAGTTCGCGTTTTGCGACGCTGGCACTTGGACGATCCTCCCGTAAATTTGTAAAATTTGCGGACATTTCTCAATTGATCGGATTGATCGGATTGATCGATGATGGTTACCCCCAATTTTTTATTTTTATTTTTATTTATTTTAAAATTTTTTTTTATCTCTGCCTCCCCATCTGCCGCCTGTGGGTTCTTTAAGCAGTGTATCCGCGTATGCGGTCAGCCTCATATCTCTCTACCTCTATTAGGTAAATACCTACCTTGTACAGAGGTACGGAGAATAAGAAACAAACCGGTTGTTTTATCTGCTTGACCATTGTCATAGCCCTGTAGACGAAGATGGCAGCGGAGTAGGCGAGGTTTGTTCAACGTCAATAGGAAGGGGAATGAATGGTTACAGGAACAATAATATCAAATCCTCTTTAGAAGCCTTCGAATGTCAAGTAACCTGCCCGCTTTTTTTTTCCTTTCATTTTCATCCTGGCGATCAGACAGCCTCAACTTTCTTGTTAGTGCCTATTCACGTTTAATAATATGGTAAGTTAATGTTATCCTATTGGGGGTCATTCTTTGCAGCGCTCGGTATAGATTATATGCAAGCCACTATTCAGCTCGATTCTTTTTGATTCCGAGAGTAGACATAATATTTATCATCATCATCACCATCACGTATCGTATTACGGTATTATGTAAAAGTACGAATTAGAACACGAGCCTTTGCTGAGGTTATCGCTGGAGACCCGGATTCGTCGTCAGCACCCTGGACATTCCCCAGGTCTCACCCCTAGCAAAGTTAGAGCTTCCTACTGCTAAGTGCGTGCCCTTTGTTTTTATTTCTCGTCTATCCGCTACGATACGTTGTTGACATGCCTGCGATTGATACTCCTGAGGCATTTGGTTAGGTCGACGGGTGGCCAATTAGATGATGCATTACTCTGGCCACTGTTAAATTATAATCTGTTTTCATTTTTATTTTTATTTTTATATTTCAATGCTTCACATGCATATATATTACCGTACACTGCCGCCTCGTCACCGTTCGGGCAGGTTTCCTCTCTGAGGTTAGGTACAGTTTTACTACTGCGTACCTACGGTACTGGTCAAACTGGGGGAACGCTTGGGGAGTGGATTATGGGGGTGGATAGTGGATAGTGGCAGAGTGGATAGTGGATGGAAGCGGATAGGAAGATGTCGGTGGCTGCGAGACAAGATTTAATAAGTCGATACAAGTCATTGTCTCTCTACATATAAGTATACCGGTACCTCACATCTACATCCACACATAGTACAGCCACACTGTATCGTCCTCGTTATGTAATTCGCCAAGGCTCGCCAGGAACAAAACGGTGTTAGCGTCACTCTTCGTTTGGACTTCGGTATTCTACTTAATATTACTATTACTCATCTCTTATACCAGAGCACAACGCCATTTGCCGGAGACGTTTACCTCTTTCGGTGCTGCTAGCCCGAGTCAGGATAGTAACATCGGCCACTCACAGTGCCTTTTCTCTTTTCTCTTTCCTCTTTTCCTGTCTTTTCCCAGTCCTTGCCAGGTTTCTTGTCTCGTCTCTTGCCTCTGTGCCCTGCCAACCCTTGCCCTTTAGGCCTTCTTAGCCTTCTTAGCCTTCTTAGGGGCCCTTAAGCCGCTCTCATTTCCCTTTCCCCTTCCTACTAATTCCTACTATTCCTACTAGCCGGGGAACACTCTCCTCTGTCTTTTAGTCTTAGCTTGACCCATTCGCTAAAACGCTAAAAATCCACCATCCCATCCGCTCGTCCTAATCCCCATCTTTTTTTCCTTCTTACCTGGCTAATTGCTCCCTCTTCTTCCGTTTTTCTTTATTGTTCTAGTGTCGTGATCTGTTTTGACGACCGTCTCTTTTCTGTTTCCCAAAACCCTCTCATTCTAAACTATCTTGACATAACATATGTCATCTGTTGCATTCTTTTATTAGTACGTCCGTGTTAGTGACCAACAAGTCGGCCTACCCACTTCGACGAACCCCGGACGTTCGAATCCCCGCGTTTTCCCAATGAACGTGATCCCTCCGCCTTTCTTTGAGCGACGGGCCGATTAAGCACGCTTGTGCAGTTGCTTCACTCCAGCACTCCGGATTCTCTCCGCAAATACTGCCGTGTCCAGCATACGCTCTCCACACAAGCCTTGGTAAACATTGGATAGGCTGGATCTGGAAGTAGTTGAAGAAGACGGCGTGTAACATATCAATTATCAGTGTGGCGCATTCGACATTCGACAGTGTCGACTCTATCGAAATTCGGAAATTCGAATTAATTTAGGTACCTAGTCTCGGTAAACTAAGAGATAGGAAGACAAGATGTCGCAGGCTGTAAAACGGGCTTGCGATGCTTGCCATCGACGAAAAGTAAAGTGCGACGGCATCAACCCGTGCCGCAACTGTGCTTCGGCCCAGTTAACCTGCACTTACAATGCGATACCTCAGAAGAAAGGCCCCAAGGGTTCGAGAGCGAAGGTTATTAGCGAACTCCGCGAGACGCAACGACAAACTAGTCTATCAGCAAAAGTTCAGAGCCGACTAAATGGAATCAACAGCCCTCCATGCAGCCCTACCTTGTCCCCGACTCCTGGTCTCCTCGCCAGCGAGATGGCCAAAGAATGTATCGAATTCTTCTTTGCCAACATGTACCCGATTATGCCGATTCTCCACCGACAGCGACTCGAACAGCAGTCGATGTATCTCGATTCAGGCCTCGACACATATTGTCTTGTTACGTCTTTGTGCGCCTGGATGATGTTTCAACCTGGAATGAATGTGCCCGGCGCCGACCCTCTCTTAGAGCATTTGCCCGGAGCCAACATCGCTTCCGGAATGGTTTTGATCGAAGAGACGATTCGAGTTCGAAAAGGATATGAATACCAGGAATCGCCATCTCTGAACAGCCTTTGCACCAGCTATTTTCTCTTCTGCTCTCACTACGCCCTCGACATGCACGACAAGGCCTGGTATTATCTCCGAGAGGCTACGACTTTAGCTCATATCATCGGAATGAACAAGGAGGAGACATACTTACAATATGACAATATCGAGGCCTCGCGACGACGACGTCTCTATTGGCTTCTGTTTGTAACAGAAAGGTAATTCCCCTAAATTGTCAACAAGTTGCGCCTGGCGTTGCTGAAACTAACATTTTTAAAAGGGCGTATGCTCTGCAGCGTGGTCGACCTCTGACGCTCCAGGCTTCTATTAATCTTCCTACCATGACCGACGACCCGACAGATCCCCTTGCACCTCAGTTGAATGGATACATCCTGTTGGTGAATCTTTTTAGGCCGTTTGATGATATGTTTATCACTTTCTGGAATAAGACTCGTAGCGAGTCTTCGCCATCGTATCTCAGTGCTTTACAGAAGCAATTCTCGGATATGATTCCGCCGTACATGAACGTTCAGGATTCCGACTTGCGGGCAAACCAGCAATGGCTTAAAACGATTACGTGGCACCTGAGCATGCAGAATGGTTGCGCTCCTCAGGGCAGTCAAGATCAGATGCAATTGCAATACCCTATCGACATGTCGCGAGATTTAATGTCCATGACATCCCAGTTCCAAACCCAGAGTACCGAATTGCTAGGAATGCCCCTCGTTGCAAAGTTGCTGGAGATCTCATCCTCATTGATCGACGTCCTATCAGTTTTACCCTCATCTGGCGATCCTTTCAGTATGGGTCCTCGGGAGCAACTTAACTCGCTACTGCAGCTCCTATCAGTCCTTCGCAATGGAGACCACCATTTCCTCCCGCTTTTGTTGAACAAGGTCCACGACGTCTTGCCTCGCCTGGCCAATCCCATTCTCCAGCGTGCTCCGGAAAATGCTTGCATGCAAAACATCGATATCTTTGATGGATTCGGTAACGCTGGTATGGCTCAACCTCCGATGATGGATTTCAAGACCGAGCCGTATACCCCGGGTAGCATGCAGCACATCCAAGATATCGGGACGGACTCGGCTCACTCTAACAGCGGCGATGATATGAAATCGCCTTTCCCCATAGTTAGTTCGCCGCCGGTCATGTCTCCAGGCGTGGACTACCACAACAATGAGTTCAACTCAATCCCTGATATAATGAGTCCGATGGGACAACCACCACAGCATTCATTTAATCAGCAAGCGTCTCTGAATCCGCAGCAACCACATCTCCAACATCAACATCAGCATCAACATCAGCATCACGGCCTACCACATGGAATGAGCCAGAATCACACCATGGGCAATACAATGCAAACAGACATGCACACAAACCTGAGCCACGGCTTAAGCCAACCAACCAATATGGCGGGAATGAGCCAACAGCAGAGTTTACCACAAAACCCGCAGTTCAGTATAATGAATAATATGCTGCATCGTCAACCTCCACAAAGAGCAAATAGCTTCATCATGCATCCACCACAACATCAACATCAACATCAACCATCGCAAATACCGAGAACCGTTGGCGACTTCCACGCACTACAGCGAGCGAATTCAGAAAGCGTCTCGATGAATACCTTAGGCCTCGGCCACATAAATCCTGAGGTAGACTTTAGCGGATTAAGGTAGTAACACCAGAATATCTCCGCACGAATGTCTGCCGCCCCTCAGACTTGTCTTAAGTCATAACATTGTATCTTATATTATCATCCCCTACTTTTGTCCACATGCGGACCTGGGTTTCTTCTGTATATTGTTGGAAGGATACCCAACATACCAGCCCGCGGGTTGCGGACCGTACCGTTACTTATATACGAGCGAGAGAACATCGCACTTAGCCCGCTTGAACGCCACATAACTGGGATTTCAAATCGGGAGCATAAAATCTATCTACGTTAGGAACTTTGGGATATCAACCGGGCCGTTTGCATCTTTCTTGGATTTTCTTCTTCTTTTTTATGTTTCAGGGGAGTTCAACGAGGCGTACGGGAAGAGCCGGTGTGTGCGGAGAAAGAAACACCGCGCGTGTATTATCTACGTGCCAAGAACACTCGCCAGCCTATCTACGAATAAGGGGGCGGACGCTACGAGAGGGGGACGAACGCAAGTGATCACGACTAGAAAGGGGGGGTGATGCTATTAAGTACAAGATGGGCTGTGTCCCAATTACAACAATATTAGCTTGGAAAGCTCCGAGAGCGAACAAAGGGTTGCTAAAGGGTATGAATGGTGTACAGGTATCACCGTGTTAGTTTAGGTAGACTTATAGTCAAAATACAGTAAAATAATTAATATGGGTGTCTTTTTATTGTGACTTTTTGAGATATGATAGATGAGATATTGGGGTTTAGCGTTGCATCTCTTTACATGAATCTTTTTACATGACCGTATGATAGTAGACATATGACTCCTTCTACTGCTTAGGTAGGTAACTTTCTATTTATTAAGCTTACCTAACCTAGTATATGAAGAGATAGTGCGCTTTATTAATAGAAATAGTTTGATGGTATCCCGTTAACCTTAAAGCTTGTTTCTTATAAGCTGTGAATATGATACTTAAAAGTCATGGTAAAAAGTGGAAGTAACGCATAGGAAACAAGATTGGGAAATCGCGGGTAGAACCATACTGTCTCCTTCAACGGACTACCCGCAGGGTTGGGTACCACAGACCCCACATTATTTAATTCGCGACGCGCTGCAGGGAGGCGCGTCAAGCTTCAATCAGCTGGCAATTTACCCATCAGGGCAACTACCCCAGATGTGTTCTGGCACTTGACCTACTTTACTTGATCCATCGCCTGCAGCTCGGAAAGAAGCCGTCACCTTTTATGCATTGTAACCTTTCCCGCCAACACAAAATTCCATTACCTTAGGTACCTACCTCCTAACAGGTAGGTAAGGTAAAACATGTCTAACAAATTGAGTAAGACTACCTAAACATTATGTACTTAGGTAAACATAAACATGTAACATTATTGATGCTAACAATTGGTATTTTCATCATCCAGAGTCAACCTCAGGCTCTACAACGGCCCAACCCAATGCTGGCCAACTACCTCAATTAACTAATCAAGCCCCCTTATCGCAGCCTCAGTTATGGCCCAACCCTCCCCAGGCCTGTCTGCAAGCAGCCGTGCTCCCCTCTCAGCAATACACTTCGGTTTATCCTGCGCCACAACCAAGTTCAAGTCTTGCCGAATCTCAAGACGGAGGGGTCGCTCAACGTACCCCAAAGCGACGCAAAATACAAACTTCTCATATAGAAGTGATCAGTTTGCTTAGTGATGACGACGAAACACCTACGTCGACAGCTGAAACTTTACAGAAGACTGTTACGTCTCCGATCCTTCTTTCGTCTTCACCATCACCAAGCCTGAAACGTGATTATATATATACAGTCGATGAACCGAGTATGTCGAGTCAGATACCAACATCTGTGCCCTCTTCTCCGGTGTCACCGAGTAAGCAGAAGACAGCAAATCCCGAACACGTCGAGGAACCTACGCTATGTCCAGAACAGGCCCGCTTAGTTGAGTTGATAGCAAGTGGGAAGAATGTATTCTATACCGGCTCGGCTGGTTGCGGTAAATCGACGGTACTAAAAGCTTTCACGAAGCGCCTCCGAACGATGGGTAAGACTGTTCGCATTGTTGCACCAACCGGCCGAGCAGCATTGCAAGTGGGTGGATCCACGACTTGGACCTTTGCGGGCTGGACCCCAGATCACCACAAGCGCACACTGGACGAGTTAAGAGCAGCCGCACATGGGAAGTTTGTGTCGAAACGGTTTAGGGATACGGACGTTCTTGTAATTGACGAGATTAGCATGGTGGAAAACCTACATTTTGAAAGGCTAAACGAGGTTATGAAAGCAGCACGACAAAAATCAAACTCAGATCAACGCGCATTCGGGGGAGTCCAAATAGTTGTGACAGGGGACTTTTGCCAACTGCCCCCCGTGAAACCTTTTCAACACTGCATCGAATGTGGATTTGAGCTGGTGGAGAAAATGACCGTTGATGGCAGAGTCTACATCTGCAAGCGAGGCCATGAATATCGCGATGAAGATAAGTGGGCCTTCCGGAGCAAGGCTTGGGCGGAATGCAATTTTGTTCATGTCCACCTTAACACCATTCACCGGCAGAGTGATGAAAGCTTTATCCGAATATTACAGAAGTGTAGGATTGGACGACAACTCAGCCAAGCCGATACAGATCTCTTAATGAACCATAAATGTATGGTGCACCATGCTACTAGACTGTACGCTACCCGGGAGGAGGTTTCTAACGTCAACAAGCGGGAATTCGAGAGATTGAAAACCATCAACCACATTTACTGGTGCTATGATAACTTTATATGGCGGCAGTCCACTCATCCGCATCTAGGTTGGAAAGGCATGAGGAAATCTAACGGGGTCCAACCAGAAGGCCCCTTAAAGGCTCTTGATGACCACCGTTTCGAGGAATGCGTGCAGCTCAAGAAGGGTATGCTTGTAGTTTTGCTCGTCAACTTGGACCTAGATGCAGGTTTGTGCAACGGTAGCCAGGGTATTATCTGCGGTTTTGAGAAGTATGATCCCAAGAAACTACCAAAGGCCAAGGACGGAAATAATGAACCGGAGAACAAGATATTCGGTGATTATGCCGAGATGAAAGAGGGGCAAATTAAAAATTTCATAGACAGCCCTGGCGTTAAGTACAAGGTGTGGCCGATAGTCCGTTTTCACAATGGTCACGTTCGCACCGTGTATGCGAATTGCACTATTGCAGAGCTCGGGGACGAGAGGCCGTACAGCTTGCTTACCCGGACGCAGATTCCTCTGGCACCTGCCTGGGCGATGACGATCCACAAGAGTCAGTCGTTGACGCTTGATCGCGTTATTGTCAACTTGTCAAAGGCGTTTGAAGAGGGCCAAGTGTACGTGGCTCTATCGCGTGCTACCGGACTCCAGGGTCTTAAGATCGAGGGTGATTCGAAGGGGCTGTTGGCCGGGCTAGGCGGGAATCCGGAAGTGCAGGAATTTCTCCGCGAGAAATTTAGTGATTTAGAGGGCGTGTTGAGCTCTTGAATTGCGAGGGAAGATTGCACATTACCTGGTAGGATAGGACTGGAACCCGGCTGGAATAAGGGATAAAGGATTGCCTCACTGGCCATGTTGGAATATATGTAGATAATAGGCAGGTATAATCAATAGGAGTTTGTGTTATTAATGCTGTGATATGGGACTGGTGCGATGTCTTATGGCTTGTTTTACTCATTTAAGTACGTCGTTGAGTTTTTAGGGGCGGTCAGGGGTAAAGGATGGAGAAGTATATTTACTATGAGCCTTTCAATAGTGTACTTATGGATCAACTTTTAGCATCTTCGGTTCACCAAGGCCATTTATAAATGTTATACGTATAAGTAGAGAGTGCATTTAATGAGTTGCCTCTCCCCGGTCCTACCATCACGTTACATCCTCTAGCTATATATGTGTATAGATTCTTAGGTATAATAGTAGTTACTCTATATGTAATAACGATAACTCGTTGCCATCTTTCAGTTCCTTTATAACTATACACACTCGTCCAAGTTAATATCTGCCACAATTGTGATACATACCATATTTGGAACAGCCTTGTTCATTGATTGGTCTACTAGACCATGGCTAAGGGACAGCACCCCCACCCTCGAGAGCATGTCAACGGTTCTGGAGGTATCAGACGAGCACATACTAAGAAACCTTTATATTTACAGACGCATAGAGGCGAGATGAAGATTACCTAAGAATGGTCCGAATATGCTTTGCCGTCTGCTGATCCGTCCGGCTTTAGGCAACCCTTGAATCAAGCGATGCAGCTTTGCCGTAGGTATCGTATAGTTCCCGCCCGCCCCGCCTTTTGCCTGTTTTACCGTTAGTGGAGAGTGCGATATATATTCAAGATGCAAGATCTATAAGAGTCTTACTGGCAGTGTGCCGGGACTAGTCCGGCGCCGCAGAACCGGATCTTGGCCCATCCGGGGAACAGTATAAAACTCTTTGATAGGGCCTTCTTAACCATGATATTGTTCATCTGAGTACCTCAAGATGGTATTTTCTATTGAATGCCAAGAGTTCAACGTATTATAATTCCAGTTGCTCATATCTTAGGTACTTAGAGAGCGCATGTTATTAAATATAACCAGCAAAGTTGAGGCCGCTAGCAAGATTTCGTAGAGTGCTCAGATAGATTTGCCCGGGCTGATAGGCTTACTTGAATTAAAAACACCGAGAGGGGAGTAAGCAGCCTTAAATTATATCTAGGTTAGGTAGATATTACATACCTGAGATCTGCATGTACTCCCCTTATCACGAGACCTAACCTATCGACAGTGACAACATGCGCAGAAGGGCCACTATCACATGCCTGAGGTTCTGCTGATGTTGGAGATATATATATATGAAGACCAGAATCTGCGATCTTTAATATCCGAAGCGGCCCACCCGAAGATAAGTGTATGGTTACTCCCGGGACTGCCGAGGACTGCCGGGGCGTGGGTGCAACTGTTTTAAAACGAAGCAGCGTGCGTGGCAGAAGAATTATCAGATACGTCCGGGATATTTCATCTGGGATCCAATGGCAGCTGAAGATGTCGACTAGGTCGACCCGATTGCGGCCAAAGGGATCCGTGTTGAGCTGCGGGCGGCTCTCCTCCGAGCCTTAATCTATCTTGAATATCAGGAACGCAGATGCACCATGACGATCACCTATCCTGGCTCTTGCGCCATCATCACCTATTATTATTATCACGACTAACTAGCCTGCGAAGTTAAGCTTTGCTAATCGCCCTTAAGCCGCTGGCGATCCCTTTGGACCCTTTCTTGGATCCCTGGGCAAATCATCCGGGAGGGTCTCCCCCCTTAGTCATTTTCCATTCTGGGGACTACCCACGAGCAAGACATGTAGCATGTCTCGGCCTGCTTGTCGCATATTATCCGATAACATCCCGTCCTATATTCATAGGTAACTTCCACCTCATAGGCCGTAGACGAATACCGATAAAACCACTTGATCGGAATGTCTACATCGATATTTGATCTTTGCTGAGACCTCGACGTGGCCGAGTCTGTCCAGAGATAGGACGAGACCTTGTAACTAGATTGTGGCCGGGGATATACGGTGTGGCTATCGACAGCATTGTGCCCTGGTTGGCGCATCCGAGTATCGAGGATGATAGCGTCGATCTTGCTGTTGGTCCTATCTATAGGCATCGCAGCAGTATCAACGCTACCAGCATCATCTCTGCAACCTCGCCAATCATGGACTTCGGGCTACTGGGCGCACGATTTGACGGAGTTCGGATGCAAGCCCATCATATTCATCTGGGCGAAAGCCACCATAGAACCTGGGAATATGGTATGTTACCTATCTCAAGCGCCGCAATGCGCAGGCGAAATGACACGCAAGCGCGCATTTACTAACGGCCTTGAAGGGTAACACGGTTGGCCCGCGGCTGTCCGACGGACTGAAGGCGCTGTTCGGGCCCGCCAACGTGGCCACTCAGGGGGTGGACTATTGGGGGTTCATAGAAACGAATTTCTATCCCGGAGGGGCGCCGCCTTGGGGGATCTTCGACATGCAACTGCTCGTGAACGCTGCGGCGACTTGTCCCGACTCCAAGATCGTAGCGGCAGGCTATAGGTAGGCGTTTATTTCTTTATATTTTGCTATCATTAAGTATCTAGTTAAATATGACTAAACACACACCTCAAATAGCCAAGGAGCAGCCCTTACGCACCGGGCCATCGAAGGCTTAACTCAGGAGGTAAAGGACAGGATCGTAGGCGTAGTGACTTTCGGGGACACGCAGACGTGGCAAGACGGGGGCCGAATCAAGGATTTCGATACGAATCGGACGCTCATCATCTGCAACTCGGGCGATCTCGTGTGTACCGGCACGTTGTATGTCTTCCCGGTGCATTTCGACTACGTCAAGTGGGTGCCTACCGCCACGTACTATCTCGCAGGCAAGCTGCTCGACGACGCCGCCGTAAGGCCCTGGCCAAACGGAAGCTTCGTGTTCCCTAACGTGACGGTCCCGGCTCCGCTTCCACCCATTCCGCCGCCGCCTCAGCCGTCTACCGCTATTCCGCTGTCGCTGCCTCCGCTACCGGTTCCCAAGGGCGTTGGTAGTGTGGGTGGATACAGGTGATTTCTTTGCCTAGTATGATGGTGATGGCGACGAAGGTTTATAAATGCCGTGTAGTACTTAATCGAGCATGTTGTATATAGCTTGGAGCTTGGAGATATCCCGGGAACTCTACTCGACAGATAGACTACTAGAGGTGCATAGTTACAGGTAGAGTCTAGAACAGGCGATGAGCGATTCGTCGTACTTGGCTTCTACAACTTACTTTTGGATAGTCATTAACTAGGTACCTAACCTACATAGCATGAAGACTAGAACTAAGCTATAACTAATAACTAGAATATTTCTTAATATATACCACTCGTGCCTTTTCCTATGAAACACTGTCAATCAAGTCACACAAAAGTAATTCCGTAGAGCAATAAGAATCCTAACTACACCTTAAGCCCACCGTACCATTAGAATAACAACACTATCCAGCGTCAAAGGGCTAAACAGTCACTATCATTCAATGCCTCTCCTATCACCACTTACTTACTCTATCGACACATTCCACTCCAGCTCCAAGTGCCTCCTAACAGCCGTAACAAGAATCCCGTCCCTAAACCAGAAGCCATATCCCCCGGCATCCCTCTCCGTCAAAAACCAGCCACTGGCAGCGCATTCGATATAGCATGCATGACGCCCTCTTAATAACAAGACACCGACGATCAATGGAGTAAGGGAAACAAATACGCACAAGAATAGCCTGTTTTTTTCCTTCGGCACTTCTCAAGCTCTTTATAGCACTGGAGACGAGAGAGATAGATAGCTACCTACACATGTACCTACCTACCTAGGTAACGGGGTCGGCTGCTGAAAGTGTTGCAATATGGCGTTGATGCCATATCTGCGCGCGGTGAGGTGATTGCCCTGCCCTGCCCTGTCCCTATCTTATCCCCTGTTAAGCCGGATTGGGCACGCGCAAGTAGACTCGCCGTAGGACCTTACGGTGCGGTGCGCTTATGGGATTGCTAGAGTGGGATTACTGGGAATATGGACATCGAAGAACTTGAACTAGTTGATACTGACGGGTTGATGGCAGTAGAATAAATACCATGAGGTGAGAGCGCCGCATCGAGTGACGCATATTCTCACGATGCCGACATTGCGTATCAACCAATGTATACCTGTATCCTTCAAGGTGTTACGAAGATCTGAATAGCGCGTTGAATTTTCCAAGAAGAGGATATACCAAAATCATGTTAAGACTGGAAATTTCTCATCATAGAATCACAAAACAACTTCACTTTGCTGGGTTTAAGGGTGGCCTCAAAGTGTCTTGCACGATCTTGACAGCTTGCGAGCAATAGTAACTCTAGGGTATCGCGGATGACATTACTGCTACTCACTGTCTAGTAGTGCGCCAAAGACCTAGAAAGAGGTAGACAAGAAACTCGAACAACTCTTTTTTCAGAACCTGAGCTCGTCAGATATATCTACGCCCTAACAGTTCCGAATTACCTCAGGAGTCATACACAATACTTCGCCATCACTGAGTATCAAACCCGTCACAAACCCTCATCACAAAAAAACGCGTTAATAATTACAGCCATAATATTCAATATACCACTAATCGAACTCAGCCCGTCCATATCAACAGCGCGTCTTCAAACACGCATCGACGCATCGATCCTCTATACGGAACAACAACTGAACTGTGGTACTATAAAAACGACAATATCATCATCATTGAATTTACCGTACCCCTATAACGCCCTGATTGACTGAACGCCGCATCGCTCCCCTCCTTCCTTCGCCTTGGAAACAACGAACCACCAACAACGGGTATGTGCGTATGCAAATTCCTCACACGACCCCCGCCCGAATCTTTAGAATTCGATAGAGGGGGAAAATTATGGTACAAGAAACGGTTGTTATATATCTTGTATTGAAACCCTTATTTCTTGTTCTTAGCGGCTCCCCCGTTGCCGCCCATCTTGACTTTTTGAGCCTGCTCAAACCGTTAGTCAAGGTCTTTAACCTTTTAGAATTTCATGGGGTATCACTTACGTCTTTGGCAAACTCCAAACTCCTTATAGTCTCATTCTCATTCTCCTTGAGAGGGCTCACCATGACGAACATCAGCGTCCGGCAGCCCTTCCCTAGCGACGGTCGCAGTAATTGGGTTAGAGTGTAAGACCGGAAGTCTACACCCTCCGTCTTGCCCTGGCCTAGGCGTGATAGCACTGTTCGCAGGTAGCTCAGCGACGAGTTGATCTCGACACCTTCCCGGTAGATCTGTTCACCACGCGCCTTGTCAGGGGACTCAGAACCCGCCAAGTCGATCAGGTTTAGGGTGCCCTTTCGAGTCCTGATGATTTCACCTTCTTCGTTCTTTTTGACCCCGCAGATCTTCAGGACTAGGATGGAATGTGAACGCGACGACCTGTCATTCATGGCGGTTGCGGCAGTATGGCGGTTGCTGTCTGCCGTCCTAACCATTTCATCAAGGTCTTTTTCTTCCTTTAGGAGTGTGAACGAGTGACCCTTGATGTTTAACTCTTCGCTGATTGGATCTACTGTGAGTGGCTCGGACTTCGCGCTGCGAGACGCGAGCAGGTCATACAACTTGTCTTGGTAGACCTCTAAATAGCTGCCCTCAACAGTGTATTCCCAGCCTAGTACCTTCAGTCTGTCGACCTCGCTAAATATCATATCTTGTGTTCTGGGGATGATACCATCCCCCTTTCGGCTCATCGTGTACGTCTTGCCTGACCCAGTTTGGCCATAGCAGAAGATGCAGACCTTCTTGCCATCCATGACGGATTGAACGAGTTGACTAATCTCGTCAAATACATCTTTATTGGTGCAGTTGTCGTCGAAGACCCGCTCAAAGTTGAAGTCTTTTGGTTCCCCAGCAATCATCTTACCTGGCGTTCTGAAGTCTTCTCGCTCTGTCGGTATGGTTAAGCCGTCGATCTTGTCCTCGTCGAGCTCGCTCACTCGCGGATTAAATTTGATCAGAGCATCGCTCGATTTGTCTGCTGGTGGCTTGATTCGGCACATGACACGAATATTCCCCTTCAGTTCTTGTACTTGTTCGAAGAGCTTGTGCCGCCTTTCTTCTTCCTTGATGAGCCTGTCTCGCAACGCCTTGGTCTCCTCGTCAATCTTCTTTTGTGCTGCTTGCTCGATTTCTTGAAGCCTTCGTTCGCATTCCAACTGGATGACTTTATTCTGTTCTTCTAGGCTCTGGATACGCTCCGAGCTGATGTCCAGTTTTTGACTTAGAAGACTGATCTGTCCACCTAGATGGCCTTTATCTTTGGAAAGGCTTTCCTCGGCATCTTCGGCTCGTTTCCTGAGTCGATCAATCGTCTTGAGGTTCTCGTCAATGTGAGCCTGTAGTATTCGTTGCTCGTCTTCGGACTTCCTCAAAGTATCTTCGAAATCTCGCATCCGAAGAGACTGCCTGTCTAGATCTACGTTGAGTAAGCGAATTTCGTGTTCGTGGTCGCGCTTCTGTCTCTCGAGGGCGCTCCGCAACTCCTTATTCTCATGAGACAGCTCGTCTAATCTGGCTTCTGCCTCAATGCCGCATTTTTCTTCGAATTCTTGCTGAAGCTTGGCGACCTTGTCCATTTCCCGTTCGTAGTCGTCAACCTTGGTTCTCAGTTTTCTTTCATGGTCTGCGATTATTTCTTCGCAGTACTTATCATGGCGTCTCTGCTGATCCTGGATATCGATGTTGAGGTTGCGGACTTGGCGCTCCGCGTCTGATAACTTGTCCATAAGTTTTGCCCTCTCCAATTGCAATTCGTTTCGTTGGTCCTCTAGATTCGCCACTGTTACGTCTTAGCGGATAATGGAACCGTGGTGTATCGTAACACGGTGACCTACCTCTCTTCTTTGCGACCTCGAGCTCTTCCTTGACGCTGAAACTACTCTTCTCCGTAGCACTCATGAACTCTTTTAGTTGCTGAAATTCGTGGTCCATTTTGCCGAGCTTCTCTTCGATCTCGGATACTACAAACCCGGTGAGGTTAGAAAATTTAGACAAATACGGTCCCTTTTTGGGTGATGGTGACATGGTGGTGATTGGGGTCTTCTTGATATTATTCCAGTGTATTTCAAGTTGATCCATGAATTTTCTAGCTGGGGTTGTAGGGACCACTAGGTCCATCTGGGTTTCTTCACCTTGTGCTTGATTTAGTTCCATGGTACTTAGCCTTTTACGCCTGGGGGTTGTCTGAGGGATGAAGGTCGTGAGCGGAGGGGGCATGGCTGGGTTAGAAGTCGCTTGATTCCCTTGTATAGGTGTCTTCTGTTTGCTGAGTGATAATGATTGGAATCTGTTAGATAGAGAGACTTCTCTATCTTGAGAGAGTGACTTTTCGTAGGATACGTCTGTAACATCCTGAATAGACTTGGGCTTCCGAATCTTCTTGCCATATAGTTTGCTGTAACTGGGCTTTGCGCGGACATGCGCTACGGGGGGCACTGTACCATTGTTGCTTTTGGGTTGTTCTTCCTCACGTGTACCCATCGAAGTTGCAGGCCGTCCGGGTTTCACGGCCGATCGTGTTCGCGAATGCGAGTACTGTGATCGGGAAGAGGGGCGATGGCCGGAGCTGATACTCGTAGCATAACTGCTTGTACTGGAGGAATAGCTGCTGTTCGAAGTGTGACGGGACACTGAGGCACCGTTGAAGCTCGCGTGGTTGGATCTGGGCTGTTTACCGGGAGGATTAGCATACTAGTCAGGGTATATGATGTTATGGAACGGGTAGAGTGTTGACTCTGGTCGGAATTTGGAGTGGTATCGAGCTCTCGAAACTTGTAATTAAAAGGATGTTACTCACCACGTCTTTCAGAGCCATACCTCTCAAGCTCTGTGTAGGCTGGTATGTCGTGATAGAGGTACTAGCATGTTCTCCCGCTCTTTTGGACAGAGGTACTCGCTTGGCATCGGACTGTACAGCTGTATTTTGTCTTTGTGAGTATACGCGATCAGGATATTAGACAAATGGGTCGCTCAAACCTGGCGCCGGCACACTACGCTTAAGTCCATGTGCCGCCGGAATCGACGATGACGGTTGCGACCGAACATTAGTCTGAGAACTAGTCATCTCGTGAAGGCCGCTGACGTTGGAAATAGACCCGGGTCTAGGTATTCCCGTCGTTACTTTCGATGGTTTTTGAATACCGCTGGCCCTAAATTGCTGCGACGACAGTTAACTCCTATTTGTACTCTTGCACGCGATAGTAATACTGGTACTGATCGACTCAAGGACTAGGGCTAAAATGACTTACCACACTCTCCGTCTCCATATTGGCGTCCCTCAAGATACTAAAGCAAAAATCAAAATAGGAGGCAAATTAAATAACAAAGCAATTAAGCTCCAGAAGAGCGCGCGCCAGTTCGAGGTCGAGATCGAGGTCGAGGAAAAGTGGTCGATGTTAAGATAGTATTGAAGTTATTATGAATTAGGTTTGAAATGGTAGACTGTTTTTCCATTGAGCGAAGTGGGTAGCGTTTGATGGCGTGTAGGTAGATTGTAGGCGGGATAAAGCTTTGACTTTGTGCAAATGTCGGTTATGCAGACCCCGTCTTTGTTGATTATAGGACGATGTTGTCTGGGCAACGGAAATATTAAAACTTCTGACTAGGACGGTTTAGTCGCGTGCTTAGGTAATTTCGTACTTAGTATACTTTTGTACTTTTGTATAGTTAGCTCCCATGATTTGAGGAAAGCACGGCCAAGGCTAACAGTTTTATGGGGCTGAAACGGGTGAAGCGGGCTGAACGGGAATCAGCTTACTTGGTCTGAGCTTTCCCAAAGTTGGCACATGGAAAGTTTATTAGGTTAGGTTAAGCATTAACCGTTAGGTCTCTTCACATGCCAAACACCAAAAATGTCAAATGTCAACCCCTGACGCCATCGTACCGTCTTAATTCATGTCCTCTTTCATCTGACGGGTTCAAAAATCCCCGTTACACTATTTTCTTACCTCTACTGTACATACACTGATACATACCTACCTTCTGCGTTGGCGCCCCGTACAATACCGTTAGGTTATACCCAACGTTCGGCACACATTATTCCTTAATGTCTCGGTAGCCTCGAAAAAGAAAAAAAGAAAAAAACACCCCAAGGCCGGGCAGATTTGTTCTACTGTAGCTTAGGTAGCTTCTTAGTTATTCATCATCACACGCCACATCTCCATAGTTCTAGCTTTAGAAAGACAAGATGGAGAAATACAGCCAGTTCCGCGATCGCGGTAAGCTTTAACTTAACTATATTGTCTCTAATGTGATCATGTATGTACCTGACTAACTAATATTGCTCATTAAGGATCTGGTATCTCGCCCTTTATTCCCTCTTCGACGCCGAGTTCGACCCTCTCCTCGCTCTTACACACAGCTCTCTTCCTTTTCCGACTGCCGCTCTTCCTGTCGTACAGCGCCTTGTTCTTCATCTTCCTCGACAACCTACCTTCTTTCCTCGTTCCCCAGGTCGTTCGTAAGCTGCTGTTATGGACGTTCCTTGGTATACCGGGGATTTGGTGGGTGGATCTACAGCTCGACGGCGTCAAGCGCGGCTCGCTTTCGCAGCAGCCGAGCTCGCGATTCCCAGGAAATTCTAGCGGTTCCGTCATTGCAGCGCAGTTTACGAGCCCTATCGATGCTCTCTACCTCGCAGCTATCTTCGACCCCATATTCACCATCTCGTTCCCGGGAACCCGCAAGGTCCAGCGTGTTTCCCTTTTGCGCGCTATCCTGCTTGCCCTCTCGCCACCAGCGCTCTCTCTGCCGTCTCCTAAAAACTTGACTACCCTGCGTGCACTCGTAGAGCAAAACCCGCACCGCGTTATCGCCGTCTTCCCCGAGATGAGCACCACGAACGGCAAGGGTATCCTCCCGTTCTCCCCGTCTTTACTATCCGCGCCTGCCGATGCGAAGATCTTCCCCGTCAGCATCCGGTATACGCCGCCCGACATTACAACCCCTGTCCCGGGTGCTTATATTTCCTTCCTATGGAAACTACTCAGCCGTCCTACGCATCTTATTCGGGTGCGCATCGCTGAAGGTGTGACCAACAATTCTGCTGCGGCGACGAACGGGGATGGTCCAGCGAACGGAATCCCGGATAAAACCGGTGATGAGGTGGACGGTGAATCTCTGACGTCTGAGGAACGGGCGTTGCTCGATAAGGTCACAGATGATCTGGCCCGACTCGCGCGTAATAAGAGAGTCGGCTTGACGCTACGGGATAAAGCGGCGTTTGTCTCAGCCTGGAATAAGGGCAAAAAATGAAGTTATGCGGTACTCCTTTATCTTTTTATGTATTCTCAGACTGGACAAGCTGTTTGCTTGCTGGTAGTCATCTAACGTCATCGTTACGTATTTTGGGTGGAGCATGCATTGATTAATGCATTGATTGATGCATTGATTGATTGATATTATTATTTTCCCCCCACGTGGTGAAGGTTCCATTGGAGCGGAAGAATAGGGGTAAAAGCGAATCGGATTGCTTGTGAGATGTGAGAGATTAGTGTATGGTCAATGACAAGAGAAGAGATGGATATAGGTACGATACAAGACGTCTGTAAACTTGTAGGTTAGTCAGATTATGAGGAATGAAACTGATTGAAAAAGGAGGTGTATCTATCACTCATCTCGAACCCTGCCGGCTTCAACCTTAACTCTACGACAGGGAACTCATGTGAATTTTAGCTGTAACAGGTAGGTTATTTTAGATTTACGCTTCTAAATGCTTAAACAAGCTTCCGGGAAGTTTGAACTTTGTTCGATTTTTTTCTTCTTAATTGCCGCCCATAAGACAACGGCCGGAGTCCGATGCGCCTATTTTCCGGACCAGAAACCAGATCGCCGCATAACATAGCCTAAGACCAATAGATACAAGACATCCATCCCACTTGCTTTTTTAGCATTCAACCCCAAATATCATTTTATATACGCTTAACAGAACCTTAGTGTCCTGTAGTGACACATCCGTGGCTAGCATCGCTGACAAGAGCAGCATACTTGGTTAATGTGCCCTGGGAGTATCGCGGCGGCGGGGGGCTCCATGACTTCTTCCTCTCTGCCATCTCCGCGTCGCTGACGTCGGTATCGATGACGCGCTTCTCGGCATCTATCGTGATGGTATCACCGTCCTTCACCAGTCCAATCGGTCCACCTTCGCGCGCCTCGGGTGTAATGTGGCCAATTAGGAAACCGTGGCTACCTCCGGAGAATCGACCGTCTGTCAATAGCGCCACGTCGTTGCCAAGACCGTAGCCCATAATAGCCGACGATGGCTTCAACATCTCAGGCATACCAGGTCCACCCTTGGGTCCCTCGTACCGGATGATGACTACCGTCTTCTCGCCCTTCTTCAGCTCTCCACGCTCAAGGGCCTGGATGAAATCGTCTTCTTGGTCGTAGCATTTGGCTTTGCCGGTGAAAACAAGACCCTCCTTACCCGTAATCTTGCCGACAGAGCCGCCCGGAGCGAGTTGGCCGCGTAGGATTTGGATGTGGCCTGTGGGCTTGATGGGGTTGGAGAATGGTCGGATGACCTGCTGGTCCTTGGGGAAAGACGGCCAGGACTCGACGTTCTGCTTCAGCGTCTTGCCCGTTACAGTGACACTGTTACCCTTAAGGACACCCTCGCCGATGAGGAACTTGAGTAGGGCGGGGGTACCGCCGATCTTGTGCAAGTCTTCCATTACGAACTTACCAGACGGTTTTAGGTCGGCAAGGAAGGGTGTCCTGTCCGAGACAGCTTGGAAGTCGTCCACTGTGAGCTTTATGCCCACGGAGTCCGCAATGGCGATCAAATGCATGACGGCGTTTGTGCTACCTCCGAGGATGTTTACCACGATCATAGCCTCTTCGAATGCTTCTCTCGTCATGACATCCCGCGGGCGTATATCCTCCTTCATGGCGTGCTTGATTGCTTCGCCAACTTGCTCACATTCTTTGATTTTGCTAGGGTCATCAGCAGGACTGCTACTGCTACCTGTTAAAGTCATTCCTAATGTCTCGATAGCGGTAGCCATTGTGTTTGCCGTGTACATGCCACCACATGCACCTTTTCCGGGGCATGCATGTCGGATAATATCGAATCGCTGCTCTTCCGTGATGTCGCCCGAAATGTATTGTCCGTACGCCTGGAAAGCGCTGACAATATCAATTGGCGCACCAGACTTACTGCAACCAGGCTTGATAGTTCCACCGTAGACCATGATGCTGGGTCGGTTCACTCGGCCCATAGCTATTAGGACACCGGGCATATTCTTGTCGCATCCGGGTAACGAAACGTTTGCATCGTACCATTGGCCCTGCATAACAGTCTCAATACTGTCGGCAATGATTTCTCTACTTTGTAGAGAGTAGCGCATGCCGGTTGTACCCATGGATATACCATCAGAGACACCGATTGTGTTAAACCGGTAAGGAATAAGCCCGGCGCGTGCAACGGACTCTTTAACCACAGCCGACAGATCCATCAAATGCATATTACACGGATTACCCTCGTACCACACAGACGAGATACCGACCTGAGGTTTTGAGAGGTCCTCTTCGGCGAGGCCCGTCGCATATAACATAGCTTGCGACGCACCCTGCGCCTTAGGTTGTGTGATGAAGCGGGAGACTTTGTTGAGATCGGAATCATTGGAACGGCGACAAGGCGTCGTGCTCAAAAGGCGACTAATGATATAAATACTCAGTTAAACGTATTAGGGATGCATTACGGCGGTTTTACATACGCATATTGTCTTGACGGTGCGAGGGCACCCCGAGTCAGAGCTACCGGAGCTCTGGCTCGAAGGAGAGCATGTAAAGCCATGGTGAGCTTCGACGAGGGGCCGGAGTTGTTGGTAGACCAGCAGACTCTCTCCTACAATTGAAATAATGTCAATTGATAAGGAGGGTCTTCCAACAATTAAGGCCGATTCCAAAGGAATGCGAGGCAAATAGGCAACTTGCGATTGGCCTTTGAAAAAAGAAGATTATAACTTTGTTGTAAATTTTTGGTGAGTCGAGATCAAAAAATTCTTGGGCGACATCGGCCGGTGACAAAAATCCCTAAATTGATTGGCGAAGTAACAGATCCAAGACGATGCGGGTACGCTAAGTCCCACTAAACCCCGCACTAATTAGGGATCACTTATGACCATTTACGGAACTGGTATTGGTTCGCTGTTTGGGTACTTCATGCCCGTGGGGCCGACATGTCCGGGCTTGTCCCCGATTACCGGATCGGACCCGGTCCGTACCTGATTGCTTAACTAACACTAACGCAAGTGCTGGCTTATACTACGAATAAGAAGGGAAATAACAACTCATTTCTATGGTTTTGCTATTCTCATTATGGGCTTAACAAGGAAATAGTATATGTCAGTGAGTTTTCATGGACTCATGAGTTAAAGATGTCTATCGGGACGGGGTTGAGCAGTGTTGTTTGTCAGTACAATATTATAAATGCGCGTGAGAATCAATAGTTCAATATAACTTCTCTAAATTTTCGATTTTAGGAAATGAAAGGCCTGCCTGTTTGTCCTGTTTATTTCTTAGTGAACAGTTGATACCAAGTAAAGCAATTGATACACCGTCACTTAACGTCAGTTACCTACCTAGTGTCTAATTACCCTGCCCTTCCAAACAGTAAAACTCGAATTACTATAGAAGCACCTCATATTTTAAATATATGGGAAAGTAGGAAGTGAGCTGGTGCAAATAGACTGAGAGTAAAAGGTACCTACTTATCTATCTCCGCCGTAGAGCTCATCGATCTGTCCGTAAGTGCTTGAGTCTCAGTAACCTCAGCCACTCTAAGTTATCCCTTAGTAACAATCGAATAACAGGTTTCATAGACTAAAAACTAGAGCTATTACTCAAATATACGGCTATAGACATGGTCCAATCTAGAGCTTGGGTTAGATGTATTACCTTCCAAAAAGGGATATCCGTCACGGCTCCGCTTTGGAGTCTAGAGCGTACTCCATCTCTTATCGCAGACTCGTGCAATGTCGGTACAGCGGCCGAGATCTGCCCCACTGCTCCGAGCTCTTGGGAGGCCAAGGTAAGAGAAGCTTATCTCTTATAATATGCCGTGTGATATACCTATGTAAAGTCGCATGCATTACTAATAACGTCATATTGCCCAAGGAGGCGATGCGGAGTCGCACATGTATCAGTAAGATGTAGGACAGAGAGTAATTGGATATTATCACGTCTAGAATGATATTGCATTATTATTATAATAGCGTAACACAGCTCAAATCGGTATATGATACATAACTATGGCTGTGACTGGCAATACCCTCTCGCGGAAGAAAGTCGACGGTACCGATTGTGATGATGCAGTTCGTGTAGACCAGGAGGTGGGATTTACTAGTCCCGGACTTCCCAACGATGTTTTCGGACAAGAAGACAATCATGATATCAAATACAAGACGTTGAGCTGGCCGCTCACTGCCGTTCTGATGATCGCCGAAATCATCTCGAACGGTATGTTGAGCTTGCCCAGCTCGTTGGATGCCGTTGGCATCGTCCCCGGTGTTATCGTTATTGCATTTCTCGGCGTATTCGCTACTTTCACAGCATGGTTGCTTATCGAGTTTAAGTTACGACATCCTGAAGGTACGTAGTCCCTAATAGCTTTACTGGCCTCCGATGTTGGCTAAGTGGTTGTATATAGTTCACAACATGGGTGATGCCGGGAACATCTTATTCGGGCCTGTTGGTAGAGAGATATTGAGTGCGGGAACTGTCATATTCGCCGTCTGTTCTGCGGGATCTCAAATCCTTGCTGGCCAGCTCGCCCTGACTGTTTTATCAGACGCGAAACTGTGCGCAACAGCATTCTCTGGCATATTTACCATCGCGGTAGCCATTTGCAGCTTTCCCCGGACTCTCCATAATCTAAGCTTGGTCTGGGTGGTCGGTGGGATATCCATTATTTCTGCAGGAATTGTAGCGATGGTAGGTGCGGGAGCTGTTCCCGTTGACAAAGGGAATATAGTGATCACAAGGTCCAGCGACTTTGCGTCGGCTTTTATTAGTTTGACGAATCCCGTGTTCGCCTATGCCGGTCATTTTGTGTTCTTCATTTTTATCTCAGAAATGAAGCGTCCACAAGATGCGATGAAGGCGGCATGGACACTGCAGATTGTAGCAACCTCATTCTACATCTCGTTCGCTGTTGTCACTTATTGGTATATTGGTCAAGGAGTCTCTAGCCCAAGCCTCCTTAGCTTAAGCCCACTCTGGTCTAAGATCTCCTTTGGACTTGCGATTCCCAACTTCTTCATAGCAGGTAGTCTAAATCTTCATACAGCTGCCAAATTGGTCTTTGTTCGCCTCTTTAGAGGGAGTCGTCATATACATTCGCATACTTTTACCGGCTGGAGTGTCTGGGCGTTACTCATACTTCTGGTTAATACCGTTGCATTCCTCTTTGCAGTTGGAATTTCTATTTTCAACTACTTGGTTGGCATTGCGGCATCTATGTTCGCTGCTTGGTGTACGTACTGATTTTAATAATTTCCTCTCGTCTTGAATGATTGCTTGTTTCTATATCAACTGAGACTTGTTACTTTTAACATGTATCTGAGCCCCTGAGTTCCGTTCCTTGCTTTTTACAGTACACTTGCTGACCCACGCTGTTGCAGACACTTACGGGCTCGCTGGAGCGTTCTGGTTACACGACACATATCACTATGGCGGAGGATATGACGGATGGATTAAGAATCCTATTATGTTTTCTCTCAACGTACTTACCGTCCTTGCGGGTGGGTTCATTTGCGTCGGTGGACTGTATGGAACCATTTACTCACTGCGGGAGGCTGCAGAGGCTGGCGAGTTGCCGCCGCCGTTCCAGTGTTGATATCGATTTTCGATCACTTCCAATATTATATGTTCGAACAGGTAAAAAGCTGCATCGATAATATAATACGTAGTGTATGTGTGCAGAAGTATTATAATGCGCCATGATATAACAGATCGGACTTAAAGCTCCGGCTTATACCATTTATATACCATCGCAAGAACGACGCCGTAATTGCTAACCAGCAATTACGCCTTATATGTGACATTAATTAAATTCATCAACAAAGATGCACCATCGTTACATAATGTACACTAGGAATAAGTGAGGTGAGCCTGGTGAGGTCATGATCCTGGAGCTGTGACGTTTTGCCAGCCTTATGACGTCAACAATAGAAGCTTCTAATAGCAAAAACCCTTCGAGATCTTGTGAGGAATACTTATTAAAGAAGCGCATCACAAACAATTGTATGTTGTTTTCTTCTCTCATATTAATTTGTACGAATTTCAGCCAAATCAACTTACATACCTCCCTAATCTACGAAGCAAAAAGCGAAACCACCTCAGACAAAACACACAAAGACGCAAAATTAACCAATATGTCCGGAAAACCACCTGGCAAAGGAACTAAGGTCACCCTCGGCAAAAATGCCCCTATATCTAAGGAGGCAACCGGTGTCGTAACCAAGGATTCCCTCGCCGCAGAATCACAAACATTCCTCCAAGCCAACGAGACAGAGCCTCAGCCAATTAGCCATGAGGAATTAATATCCGCCAAAAAACCCGACGAGGGCGGCATTCGCCAAGATTCCACTACCAACACATCGGGTCAGGGTCCGAGAAACGCTGAACCAGCGCCTACGTACGTACTGAACCAGTACGTTAAGTACCCAGGAGGTCCGCACGGCAAGAACCTGCAGGAGGACGATAGCATCGGCGCAGAGGCAGAGGACAAGAAAAAGAACGCGAGCTACTCTAAGACCTTCACCCAGAAAGACCCCGGGTTGGCTGCTGAGAAAGGATTCCTCTCTAAGCCAACAATTTCTGGCACTCCCGCTGGACGTGAGAAGCATGTGGATAATCAACAGCCGTATGCTGGATTGGACGAGGACACTCAGGCATGATGAAGTTGAAGCGATATAGGTATTTTGGGAATTAATGGCTAGGTGCCTGATGAATAGGATGCAGGCTACAGGAATGAGTTAACGAAATAAACTTGATGATAAGAATTGGACTTCTACTTCAATACCTTCATCGTTTATTCCCTCATGTCGAATACTACTTGTGCCTTATTGAATCTGCCACACACGTCGAAATATTGTGTAATTGCTCTTGGTGAAAATACCTATGTATGCTTGTTGTATCTAGCTGAGCTTCTTCATGAGTGAAGGGGGCAAGTTTGATCTATACACACTCTCGCCGGGATGCCCCGAGCAGTCTTCTTGACCACTCATTCTAGGAGCTCTTAAGTTAAATTGGAAGCGTTAAGTTTGATAGAGTATTTGATGCAAGATATTATTATTTCTCCTTGCTCATTAGACTCATGGTCATGCTCCCCGTTGATGACCTTATTTACATACAGTCCCAAGACTTACTATTATTAATAATAGAATATTTAGATTTATTTAGTAACTCTAAGTACTTTGTTATAGACAACCCTATAAGTACCTAATACATATTGCTATACAATTGCAATGGGTAACTATAAGTTTATACAAGAGCTTTCTGTTTCGCAATAAAATTCAAGTTTTAAAGTATAATCACCGAATTAGACATAATATCCCGTATTTCTACTTGTAATACTATAAACACGATTATACTATAGTCTATAGTTGTAGTCTCTTGAGTATTCGTTAGAGTGAACCCCTAATTCTCAACCTCAAAGATCCCGCCTCGTTACTCTTAGCTTTTACGTGCATCTCTAATTAACGAAATTCGCTAGGATATTATCCTAATACACATTGTCAAGAGTATATCAGATTGATAGCCCATTGCTTACGCGGCCGAGTTACACCTCCACCGGATACAACTGAGTGGCTTAATCTCGCAATCTGGTCGGATACACGCCTTGCTTGGGATGTTTCCACTTTGATATACCATATTCACATGCGAGTTACGATTCAGACTTGTGTACACCGCCATACATCCATATTGTTACCCCTGGCTCCGCGTCGAGTTGCGTTGGTGAAGCTTGTACGTGACGCGGCTTCGATTGTAGAGTTGTAACCAAAGACAGATCGTAAACTTGAAGCGGTAACCAGGTATCGACTCTGTGGTATGAACCATCGTTGGAAAAGTACGTATTGTTTATTCGATATTGTGCCAAGGTCCTATCTGCATCCCCTACCTGGTCTTTTCGATTCTTGGACGATGGTAATCTCCACCGGCATGATGCTTGGGACCAGAGCGCCGGAAGTAACGTATCAAATATGGCACCTTAGATTCCATGGCATTCCGCCATCTTGGGAACGGCCCGGATAAGACCTTAAGCGCCCGCCGGACGTAGGAATTGTAGCAGAGATATCCTGAGCCAAGTAGGGATAATGGGGTTCCGACGAGGTGGATTGAGTCGACGATCATAGGCCCTGCGATAAGAGGCTTAAGAACCACTTTATAATACCATATACGGAATGTGATATTCTTATTTCAAGATTCGTATCTGTATTGAGACCTTTTGGGAATTACGGAAGTAATGAGTATTGGTAGTTGGTGACGCGTCATCACAAGTTCTGACGCGCTTCTCTAAGTACTGCGCTCCAACATATAGAAACCATTCTAGAGCGCTTATTGGATTCGAGTCGACTATGTCTAGACCTTAGTAGAACGCCATCTCAAGACTTCCTCGGCGCTATGTAACATACTGATAGAGCTGTATATCACACTATTATGGTCTGAGGCTGAAACCCTCCGCGGGCGTATCATTGGGACTATGCAACTAACTTGATATCGCTTCATTTTGTTACTCTTATACCTTCTTAACTGGAAGCTCTACTTACCACATTCCCTTCTTAGTAGTGATTCGCACGTCGTACGAGCATTCAGTAGTTTCGTGATAGAGAAAATCCGCCAACCAGTTTACTTACCGCTCTGGGTCCCACGCTACCCCCACGCATGCAGTGTATCGTACCTAATCAATATGCCAAGTATTATGGTTCTTACTCATCGTGAGCTTTTCCTTGTTAAATAGAAGATATTCCTTGATTATGTAAAGGATAATGGGTTCTAGCCTTGCATTCTGCACTTAATTCCTTCCCGGGTGGATAATGGCCTATGCTCTGGTGATCTCTGGGGAAGCACTACATAGCAAAATTAAAAAAAACAGGGCTGCAGAAAACTGCAAACTTCTGATCAATTGTGTAATAGCGCCGGATTAAGCCGCGGCGTTCTTCAACGCTCCTTTCTGGCAATCCAGCGGCATGGCGACAAATGCAGTAGTAGCACGCCACGCACGATAGCAGGGTTGTGACGAACCCATCTACCGGTGCTAATATCTAAAGGTGAAGAGGCAATCAGTGCCTTCTAGGATACCCTATGTATGCGGGTATCAACCCTTACCCATCGTCAGTGCGAGGGGGTGCGAGGGGTGTGAGCGTAACGACGAATAGAGTTGACGGCCGTGTTAAACCCAAACGGTCAGGGGTCAAGTAGGGGTCAAGTAGGCTGGGAAGGTAGCTTTACTGTCGTGAAACTTGAAAGATCCGTAAATGTCACGACCGTTCCACGCCGGTCCCGAAGATTTAGAGATTACGCAAGCTGATGATAACACGGCCCTGTGTGCTCTGTGCCTTTTATGTGATTCGATATAGGTATCCGCATATACTACGCAGATACTAAAGAAGTTAGGTGATACACAGTGTACTCCTTCGGTCATGTCGCGGGTCATTGCATATCAGCTCGTTCATCCCATACGTTCGGATATGTGAGAACGACCACCCCGGAGTAAGATACTGGTGTAGATGCTAAGTACTACCCACGGAGGAGCGGAAGATAAGACTGCGTTATCAATTACCAACAATTACCAACTACATATGTATGTAGCGACCGGGAAGGATCAGGAACGGAAGAAGTTCCCTGCACATGCAGCATTTATGCTAATTCAGGGGGGTGAATACAACGGACCCTGTAAATCGAAGGGTAAATAAGGATTCGACCTGCCCAACCAACTTTTAGAGTGCCTAGAACGTCTGCCGATCTTGGTTGATATATTGCAACGCTGCGTGGGTCCCCGGCATCGTCCCCTGTGAGCTGCATCGTCAGATCGTAGGGTTTAGTTTTTGCTGACTACGCTATGATGCATTCTTCTCAGATGGGAACATTCAATCTTGCCTATGACTTGTAAATACGTATTTCACCTTCTATACCTTGCGGGCTTTAAGATCATGTGCGTTTACTGATCTCCATATCACCAGACATTGTATTGCCAATATTATGTACCTTGTTATTATGTACCTAGTCTATTACAGCCATCTCTCTAAGCTTAATACATAGTAGATACCTAACATGAAAGCAACCTTATCTACCTATCCAAAGCTTGTGCTTGACACTATCGTAATTAATTAGCTTCTGATATTGGGGTAATTCTAGAAAGGCCTGGGCAGACGTACCATGCTAAAGTACACACCTCGCTTCTGGAGGAGGGCAATATGGGTCCCGGATTCTAGAACTTGGCCATCGCCAAGCACGAAGATAACGTCGGCGTTCTGAATCGTAGCAAGCCGGTGGGCAACTACTATCATAGTCCGACTCTTCTTCGTTCGCTCGAAGACGCCTTGTACTAGTTTCTCCGTCTCCGAGTCGAGGTTAGAGGTGGCTTCGTCTAGAAGCAAGAGCCGTGGATCCCTGATAAGTGCTCGAGCAATCGATAGGCGTTGCTTTTGCCCGCCGGATAGCAGGACCCCTTTGATACCTACCTTTGTATTATATCCTTCTGGGAGAGAACTGATAAAGTCGTGGATCTCGGCATCGCGGCATACCCGCTCCAAGTCTTCGTCGGAGATTGTGTCAGGGTCAACACCGAGGAGTATGTTCTCTTTGATACTGCCGTTGAACAGGGATGGTTCTTGGGCCACCAGTGAGATTGTTCTGCGGTAGTCTCTTAGATCGATATCGTCAATGTCTATATCATTGTATGTTATGCTTCCGGATTTGATACTGTAGAACCTGCATATAATTATGAGTTTCAGATGTCTTATAAAGGAATACCCAATAAACTAACCTCTCTAACAAGGAGACGATACTTGTTTTTCCACAGCCTAAATGGTATTAGTGTTTCAGAATCATGAGCTGATCATGAGCTGATGTTGACAAGACTTACCGGAGGGCCCAACGATGGCCGCGAATTGACCTTTCTTAATCTAGTCAAATTAGCATAGGGCACAGTAACCCGGTGGGCGGCGCGCTTACAGTCATGCTTAATCCATTCAACACGGGAACATCCCTTGTTGGATACCTGAACCACACATCTCGCAGTTCAATCTTGACTCCTCGAGTGTCCGCACCAACTGCCTCGTCACTTACAGTAACACCCTGGCCATCGCCGTTATCATTATGTCTCATGGCCTGAATTCTATTTGCCGCTGCAGTAGCTTGCGCAATATCTAATAGAGTTTTAGTATTTTCGTGGCGTGATTTCTCCTCGATCTAGACTTACTAGGTACGAAGCTGAGCCATTGTCCTGCTCCTGTGGCACCCTAGATTGGTTCGGTTAGATAATTAATTTGTATACATTAGGTACTCATGCTTAAAATTGCTTACTTGTACCACAGCAATGTAAACAACCACTTAATATGCGTATTAGCTTCTGTATTGTGGAAGCGGTAATTCATAACTTACGATATTGGAATGTCCAGTACTCTCCTGATACTAGCAACGTACCTCCATACCTAAATAGTCGTCAGTTAACTATGAAAGTGCACGTAGAATTCATTGGGAAAGCATACCATAGTACAAAGGCCATACATAAGAATGGCAAACTATCACTTGCCGAAAACACTATAGTTGCGAAACGAGCTTTTTTGAAAGCCTTTTGTACATGCGCCTGTAGTAGTTCTTCGTATCTGCGACAGATGCTGTCCTCTAAAGTAAGTGCCGTTACTGTACGGATAGCTCCGATAGATTCAGTGGCGAATTTGGCACTCTCGCCAAAGACTTTTAGGTTCATGGTCTCGAACCCCTTTTCGACACGAATGCGGAAGAACCCAGCAGCCAAGGCCAATGGCATGGCAGACGATAGAGCAACAATGGTGAGCTTCCATCCGAAGTAGAAGGATATGATTAAGCACCCAAGGACGCTGAGAATCGATATGGCCGCAAAAGCCATATTCGTTCCTAGTAGTTGCTGAAGCTGTGTAGGATCGCTGGCCACGATTCCGGTGAGAGCACCGATTGATCGACCATCACCGTCAAACCAGGCCACGGTCTTGGAAATAATGTTTTGGAAATACTCCCGCCGATAGGTTGAAGTTATGTACTGTACTCATTAGTTAGAAATCTGTTATAGAATGGGTACAGTAGACTTACGAAGGAGACAACCGTAGAAGAATATCCCAACGCAAAGTAGCCTACTCCCGCTGCAGACGCAAGCGCGACGAACATGAGACACCAAAAATTAGTGACAGCAACCAAGGTGTCGCCCCAGTACGCGAAGGACGAGATAAGGGCTGCAAAAATGAAGGCTTGAACGGGTGGACTCCCTATTATACATATTAGTAAAATTCAAGCTTTGAAATATTATAGTAGACTCACCACCAGCGACGACAGCACCAAAAGCCATCACTGCATACCATGGCCAGAACGGTTTCTGCTCTACGAGCATAGCACCAAAACTTCCCATCACCCCCTTCGGCTTGTGTGCCGGCTGTTCGACCACAGTGCTTTCGCTATCCCGAACTTCGGCTTTGGTCTCATCAAGCGTCATGAGATCCATAGTCCGCTTTTCTACTTCCGTAACCTCGGATGATGCATCAGGAATGTCGGACTCATCACCCATTGATAGTCTTTGTGAATTGGTAAGAAGCCAATAAGGTCCGCCGATCTGAGCCATGAGACTCTCGTGGTTTCCCCACTGGACAACCTTACCTTTGGCGAGCACCACAATGTTATCTGCTTTCTTGACTGTTGATAACCTGTGAGCTATCATGATCGTGGTGCGGTTCTGAGATACTTTGTCTAACGCAGCTTGGACAACCTTCTCGCCACGAACATCAATTGAACTCGTCGCCTCATCTAGGATGAGGATCTTCGGTTGCTTAACTATGGCTCGGGCGATCGCGAGTCTTTGACGCTGACCGCCGCTTAGTTTTATGCCAGCGTCGCCTACATGCGTATCATATCCTTCGGGCAGTCGAGATATGAATTCGTCGGCAAAAGCTTCCTTGCAGGCGTATTCTACTAACTCCTTCTTTCTGTTAAGGTCGCAATCCTCCCATTCTGTTCCGATTAGGCCATTTGCGACGTTTTGGAAGATAGTTGCGTTAAAGAGAAAGGGTTCCTGTTGTACGAGTCCGATTTGAGACCTCCACCACTTTAAATCAATGTCAGTCAGTTTTGTGCCGCCAATTGTTACTGAACCATTACGGAAAAATTGGACCTATAATATACGGTAGCCAGGTTAGCAACTAAGGCTTGCTCGAGAGTATCAGAATCCCTACCAATTTTTTCTGTTCTGAGTCTCCATCCAAATCATACCATCGCTCAATAAGAGCTACGATTGTACTCTTTCCAGAACCTGAAGGACCAACAATAGCTGTGGTTTTACCTGCTGGCAATATCAAGTTCAATCCATCTAGAACCTTGAGCGTGGGCCTTGTGGGATACGTAAAATTGACCCCCCAGAGCACAATGTCCCCCGTTGCCGAGACATCGGGATATTTGAGCCCGCTGACAGCTTGTTTCGGTGCATCGATACCGTTGAATAGGATACTGGCTGCGCCGGCTGCTCGAGCAGCAGCAGAAATGGGTGCTGCGATCCCACCGATCCCCATGACTATCATCATTATACACATTAAGACGCTGTGAAACTGTAAGCGACGGATAATAAGAGTCTTAACGGTAAACTAACGTGATTAATGTTCCCACATCAGGAATCTCAAAGTTTATCAACATCTTGACAGCATACCAAAAAGTCAAGGCAAAAGTTCTATTAACTATTAGCATCCGATTTGAATTACCTAGGACTCGAGATACTAACGCGTATACACTAAAGTAAACTAAAATTTCGAGTTAGTAAAAATAGGTACCTAATGTATCGTCGGATTGGTGTATTACTCACTGGTGCCCTGCTGAAAGGCAACTATTTTTGATAGCCGAAGGCCCCTACGTTGCGCCTCATCAACCCACTCTTGATACTTTTTTACCATCTTTACCTCAGCACCGTATGCAGCAATCATTCTGATGGAGCCGAAGCTCTCACTTGCGACTGCGGACCCCTTAATATTTGCTTCTTCGACTTGCTTCATGTTCTTCACGACGAAGGGGATGGTGACGCAGTAACATAGTGTGATCAGAAACATGCCGCTGCTGGTAACTAAACTCAATTTCCAACTGCGGGTAAAGGCAATGACAATTGAGGAAATAAACATGGACAAGTTTTGAATAATTGCCGCCAGTCTCTCGGATATCCCATTTTGAAGTGTGTTTGCCGTAGTTGTTATGATAGCAGCCACTTGCCCAGGTGGTTGAGTGTCCAACAGCGATACTGGCAGACTGAGTAGAGCTTTGAAATAAGCCAGCCGCATCGCCGAAGAGATACGGAAACCCATCATGCGGAATCCTAGCTTGGGGTCTATTAACACATGAAATTTCATATTTAAAGGGGAGTCCACTTACGGTACCGATATACCCTAATACAAACCTCCCAATGAAAAGGTATACCATGAAAAGACTAAATGAGTTCACGTTTAGCTACGTTTGAACAGAAGCTATTATAGCACTTACACGTATTCATTTATGAGCTGAGAGTAGTGATCCTTGGAACCCTCGGCGCTTAGATTAGCCCTGGTACTTGCGATGCTTCCAACGAGTTGACCTAAGGAATCAGTAAGTCTTAACTCAATGCAATTAGGGCTCTAATTTATCGCACCAAATACGAGGGTCATTAGGGGGAAAGCAACACCAGCCCCCATTGAGGCCACCACCGAAGCCGATAGCATCACCCTGTCGCGCCATGTCGTATAGCCAAAGATCCTCTATTTCCTTGTTAGTATGAATATGAATTATCGTTGAAGAGAATCTTACGAAGAAAGTTGAACTTGTTTTCTTAATTTTTTCCGTTTCGGACGGTGTGGTACCCTTGGAATTAGGGGGTAACGGTGGAGCGGCAACGGGTTGAGGTGCGTTGACTGGTGAACCTGGCGCAACACTGTTCCCAGGGGACGCCGACGGGATTGGTGAGAGAGCTGTTCCTCCAGCTTGCGACTCTGGAGGCTTAGCGAGTGATGATAGTGACGGCTTCAAGTTTATTGTAGGGCGTGGGTTAGCAGACCGTGCGGGACCCCCTAATTCCGACAGCGAGGCTGTTGAAGACACTGAGGTTATCGAGGCTGTCCTGCCAGGTGGTGCAGATGCTGCTAGAAGGTCCATAGTTGAGGTCTCTATCGTAATAGAGGGTGAAGGGGGGTTTGCTTCCATCGGTATTGACACCGAAGTATCTCCCCTGGGGAAATCCGGTGTGGTGCTACTTCCTTGTACCACATGTAGTATAGGGATTTCTTGATTAACCGGGTTTGGTCCATTGTCAGAAGCACTTGCACTATCGTGTGGCTTCTTAGATGCTTCTTCCAGGTCGGTATTTCTTTTCTCCATATTACGTGTGCGCAAGGCGCAATTCGGAATCCTATGCAGCAACTATCCAACAGGGGCTCTAACAAGAAAACGACAAGAACTGGTGATTGGGGCTAGGGTAAATCGGAGAGTTCAAGAAATCCAAACTGTCAGAGAGATATTGGAATCGCTAGGAACAAGGACTACACTAGCTACTAGTATTACCATGTGAAAGGGACCCTTACCATATGGCCAACCATCGAGGGCCGTGGGTAAACGCGTTCATGTGGCGGAGGCATACTCCGCTAAGTAGAATCTCAGAAAATTAAGCATCAATTAAAATAATTGAGCCGATATACCCCATTGGCCGTTGGCAGGGCCCCCTTGTCATGCCTTATCCGTCTGCATGTTTCGGGAGTATTGGATGGTCTCCCTTGTCGCCGTGTCCCTAGCTGCCGATCATCTTCAATATACCTAAGCAACCATTTTCCAATAGCTACGTACGGGATATTACCTTAAGAGCTGGATGGCAGAAGCAACGGCCGTGTACGGGAGGTGGCTAATTAACTGTATTTTCTTTTGTCACAGGCAATGCTGCCGCCAAATCGAGCGAGGTTACATCATGCATGGAAAATTCCAATTCTAAATAGACCCCGTCACGGAGTTTCTGTACACAAGTATTAAATATAGTAAAGGGTAAATTATATTGCTTCTACAATAATTCCTGCATGGAAAATCTCTACACCTACATCGGGAAATAAACTAAACAGCTGCGGCAATCTAAAATGGGTTTCTATCATGTAATTCTATTCTGACGCATCTGCGATCATGTTACGGATGACGTCTCCAAGCTCCTTGATAACGCCTTTTTCTCTTGGGAGTGTGTGACCTTTGCCGTGATCGAAGATGTAAGCTGTGTCGGGTTCGCACGTATTATACAGAGCCATTGAGCCCGCGACATAGGGATCGAGGGAACCGACTAGAGTTGCAGTTAGCATGTTTATGTTGCTGAGGCTGTGTGTTCAAAGTCTTACTGATGTGACAGGTGTGGATGTTAATCATTAGATCAGACTCATCCGCGAGAACCATAGCATATGTAGCAGGGTCCAGAGGTGGCCAGCCGGCGAAGAAAACGCCGCATTTGATCTGGGGTTTCCTTCCGGTTTCTTCGAACCGCCTCTGTTCAGCGAGGCAAAAGGTTGAAGCAACGGTAGCCCCCTCAGAATATCCGATAATCCCTTCAAAGGGACCTTCCTTCTCCATAATCTCAAATAGGTACTCAATCGCCCTCTTCGTACTCCTAACACTGCTTGCAACACCCTCCTTCATGAGTTCTCGCATTGTGTCTTCGGCCGTATCGCACTCGGGAAAATCTCGAATTCGAGACAAGACATCAGTATCATTTGTCCCCTTCTCATCTGGTTCGATGAAGCGATAGTAAGGGGGCTTTCCGAAGAAGTCCTCGAACCCCTCTGGAGGCACTGCCTCACATGGCGCATCGACAAAACGAAACTGGGCAGTATCATCAGACAACAGTTCGTTGACGAGAGGTGCTAAATTTCGTCAGTAAGTGCGTAAGTGTATACGATACACAGCGAATGCAGTACCTAGTTGGACTTGGAATTTCTAAACTGCATGTTAGTGGAGTATCTTATGTCCCAATAATACCAAGACTTACATCAGCGCTTCCATATGCGCCGGGAAGACACAGGAACTTCATGTTGCAAGATTGAGGTAGTTTCTAAAAAGCCGTGCACCTAGTTACACCGAATTGGATAAGAGAAAAGGGAACTCGCAGCCATAAGAAACAAGCATGAGAAAGCAAGGAATGCAGTAAAATGAGTGATTGCGCGTATTGAAGAGTAAAAAAACACGGAAGAGAGCTTACGTGTTAGTTTACGTATAAGTTACTTGATATCTCTGTTTGGAACTGAGACTCTACCGTCCCGGCTCCCCTCCGGGGGTGTCCGTAGGAAGAGTCCGGAGACTAACGAGTTCGTTTGAGATACATTGATCCTCAGCCAGGTAGATCTTGGCAAAAGCTGCTGCAGGAGCTCATGCAGTGGCAACATCCGCCAACTCCTATCAGACGGAGTTACATGTCGTGGGTAACAAGCCACCCCTGGCCATTCGTTAGGCCTGTGACATGTGAGCTGAGGCTCTATATCTCGAGACACGCCGGGACATTCCACGGGATTTTCCAAGTCTATAAACTCCATTTGGGCCTATAGGGCTTTAGTCTAACGTCTCTATTATCAGATCTTCGTTGTTTTAGGTAAGGCTTCGGCGCCACCCGGATAAAAACGCCAATAGCGTGTATAAATGTAAGAAATAGTATAAGTTAGGCTGGACCGCCGTTATTGGATATGATAACAGCCTACTACGTAGTAGACTGCTGTGCTCTTGCTGTCGGTAAGCGCCCCCCACTCGCGCCACGACCACGAATGGAGCCATAGGAGGTCAAAGTGCCGGGTGCCAAGCCGCGCGGGGTGGGACTATACAATCTATCCATATTGGGTGCCGTCAAGGGTTCTATCTCGGCGGTGGTGATGGTAATGTTTGGTATGTAGTAGTATTTACTACGTACGCCTACAACGTAGGAGTAGCATATGCAGCATATGCCAGGGACGCGAGCCTTGAACGCATCCTTATCGGGCTGCGGCCACATTAAATCCCTGTCACATCGCAATATCTATGTCTCAATCTCTATCTGCCTTAACCCCTTTGGTCGTGTAAAACCTCCGGAATCAACTGCAAGATCGGAAATCAAACAAAAGAAACTCAACTTACATACGCTGACAATCTTAACCCTTATGATCTAGCACTCGAACTCGGTTAGCCTTGATGCAGGTATTATCAATAAATGGTAAATAGATCGGCGATATCTTCCCGCTCCGTTTCGGCCATACGTGGTCAAGGGCAGCTTCCTCATCGAGTATCTCGATTCGTTACGAAGACCCTCCCGGTGATATCGGTAAAAGAGCACGTCAGTATCTGCTATCGTGATGTCGTCGTGTAAGCGAGTCGTAAGCTACGAGGACCCTGATCATCCTCCTACCGTAGATGAACGGTTACCCCTGCAGGGGTGACTTAGACAGACGAGGTCTCTCTATAGGTGTTCTGAACCAGTATCTCGACCCCTGCATGAGCTTCTGGGTTCTGGGCTCCTGCGAGAGGGCAGGAGATTGGTGTGTAATGTCTAAGACAAATTGTCAATATGATCGGCATCGTGGCAACCGTGATAGTCAGGGATGACAAATGGTACAACTGGACCAACTTGACTATTGGATCCTACCATTCCCGTGTAAACGTTTCCGATATACGCCCTCAGATCTGTGGAAGAGTTACTTGCCTAAAGTTACATCCATGGGGTTCCGTGCTAAGGGTGGAAAGATTTTCCTATCCTCCGAATATCAGGCTTTATTATTGTGACTTACGACAGCCCACTCGGGATCCCGGACGAGGACACGACCTTATTACGCGTTCGGACGGCTCTCCTTGAGACAGAAATATAAACCACGATCTCGACTCAAATGCTATCTTTGTCAGTCTTTTCTTAGAGTACTCTTGGGCTCTATAGTACCGTCGCAACGAAATCCGTAGTCATGGCCCCGTCAGCCACAAACGGCAGTGCATATGGCACATCCAACGGAGTCCACGAGGATTCGAGAGCTCCTACTAACGGATACACCAACGGGCACACCAATGGACATACAAACGGATTCACGAATGGCTCTTCACATAGCAATGGCCACTCTGAGCCCAATGGGTATCATACTCAACCCTTCGGACAGACCAACGGTCACCGAGTTGGCCAGACCAATGGCCTCGGCAACGGTCTTAGCAATGGACACACAAACGGCGTGAATGGGAGCCGTGCGTCGCCACCTAAGGAGAAGGCGATGCCTATTGCCATTGTTGGCATGTCTTGTAGGCTACCGGGCAGCGTAGCCAGCCCGGCTGAGTTCTGGGAGCTGTGTGCTAGAGCTCGAAGTGGCTATTCAGAGATACCAAAGGAGCGGTTTAACACTGCCAGTTTCTATCACCCGAACCCGGGGAAAGCTGGCTCCCACAACCCCGTGGGGGGTCACTTTCTGAACACAGACCTACAAGCATTTGACGCCCCCTTTTTCAGCTTAACGGAGAAGGAGGCCATCTCTATGGACCCGCAACAACGGCTGCTCTTGGAATGTACGTTCGAAGCGCTCGAAAACGCGGGTATTCCCAAGCACAAGATCATTGGCAAGGACGTGGGAGTCTTCGTTGGTGGATCATTCCCGGAATACGAATCTCACTTGTTTAGAGATTCGGACACTATTCCCATGCATCAAGCTACCGGTAAGTTGGCCAAGGAATATTGACAATGTTGGCTTCCGCTGATGACGTTGACAGGTTGCGCGTACGCCATGCAATCTAACAGATTATCGCATTTCTTTGATCTTCGCGGGCCCAGTTTTACAACAGACACGGCATGTTCCTCTAGTCTCGTCGCACTGCATGTGGCTTGTCAGAGCTTACGCGCGGGTGAGTCGGGCATGGCGATAGTTGGTGGTTGTCATTTGAATATGCTCCCGGAGTTCTGGATATCCTTCTCTAAATCAAGGTAAGGGATCCCGATTCAAGTATCAGATTTAGTACTCATCACATCACTAGGCTCTTTTCGGATTCAGGTCGATCATTTTCCTTCGATAACAGAGGTACAGGATTCGGTCGTGGTGAGGGGTGTGGTATGGTCATCCTCAAGCCTCTCGACCAGGCCCGTAGAGACAACGATCAAATCAGAGCAATCATTGTCGGAAGCGGTATTAACCAGGATGGAAAGACGCCTGGTATTACGATGCCCTCTGGGGAGGCACAAGGTAAAGTTGCAACAATATTCTTCGAAGCACAGAACAAGATAACTAACATAACGCCTTTAGAAACGTTGATGCGCCAAGTATATACTAATTATGGACTCGACCCCGCCGACTGTGGCTTCGTGGAGGCACACGGAACAGGGACACGAGTTGGTGACCCGATCGAGGCCACCGCAATTCATAATGTATTGGGTGCCGCAAGGTCTCCGAGAGATCCCCTTTTCATCGGATCTGTGAAATCTAACATCGGTCATCTTGAGGGCGCTTCTGGGATTGTCGCCATTATCAAGTCTGCTCTCATGTTAGAGCGAGGGTTCATTTTGCCTAATTATGACTTCAAATACCCGAATGAGAAGATTCCTTGGAAAGAGTGGAATTTCAAGGTTTGTTTTCCCCCTATACTCACTGCAATATTCCGGGGAAGATTTACTTATTGAACGTAGGTCCCCGTTAACCAACGCCCCTGGCCACGGAATAAGAAATACATCAGCGTCAACAACTTTGGGTTTGGTGGTACCAATGCTCATGTCGTCCTTGAAAAGGTCCCCTTCACGCAGAAGGGCTCTAAGAACGATGCTGATCTTAAGAACGACAATCCTGGAAGGAAGCTCTTCCCGGTCACCGCGAATGACAAGAACGCGCTAGAGGCGGTTTTGAAGAGTCTGATTATCTACCTGGAGCAAAGACCTGAGATGTTCCAAAAGGACTTGATGTCGGACGTTGCTTACACTCTAGGCCAACGACGCTCTCTTCTACAATATCGGGTAGCAATTCCCGCGCTTAGGTCGTTTGACTTCATCGATGCTATCAACAACCAAAAGATCACACCCGGAAAGGAGGTCGACCCGCTAAGGATCGGATTCATCTTTACTGGTCAAGGTGCGCAGTGGTATGGTATGGGCCGCGAGCTTTACGATCAATATCCAGTATTCGCACATGCAATTGACTATGCTGATGCTTGCTTGAGCACGCTGGGTGCTCCCTGGTCTCTCGTGGAAGAACTAAGCAAAGACGAGAAGACTTCCGCAGTCGGAGCGGCCCATATCAGCCAGCCATCTTGCACCGCCATTCAATTAGCCTTAGTTGATCTGATGCGATCATGGAACATTCTACCCACCGCAGTGGCTGGCCATTCCAGTGGAGAAATCGGTGCGGCTTATGCTGCGGGTATACTTACCTTTGAGGCATGTGTCTCTATCGCTTACCACAGGGGGCGTCTCATACCTGTCTTGAAAGAGCGATACCCTGATTTGAGGGGCTCCATGATGGCAGTCGGAGGTAGCAAAGAAGAGTTCGAGCCTCTACTTTCAGACCTTAAAGAAGGTCAAGTCAAGATTGCGTGCTATAACAGCCCTAGCAGTCTCACCATCTCCGGTGACGAGGCTGGTATTGATGAGTTGAAGAAGGTTGTTGAAGAGAAGCAACTCTTTAACAGGAAACTTTTCGTTGACACGGCTTATCACTCCCACCATATGAACTTGCTCGCAAAGGACTACCAAGCATCAATCGATGAGCTTGAAGGGCCAATTTCAACCGACGTCAGATTCCACTCCTCTCTCCTGGGTCGCCGTATTGACGGCACTGAACTCGAAGCATCATACTGGGTACAGAACCTTACTTGCCCAGTAAGGTTCGATGAAGCCGTACAAAGCATGCTTGAGCCTATTGATGGCCATAGAACCGGCGTTAACATGCTTGTTGAACTTGGGCCCCATTCCGCACTCCAGGGACCCCTTAAGCAGATCCTGAAGACGGTTGGTGGCGATGCGGCGAAGATCCCTTACGCTTCTGCCCTCGCACGAAAAAAGGATGCTGTAGAGACGGCACTGGATGTTGCTGCCACCCTATTTGCTAAGGGAGCTCCGATTGATTTTGAAGCTGTCAACTTCCCTAAGCAGGGCAAGCCGCCAATGCTGTTGAGCGACTTACCTCGTTACCCCTGGAACTACTCGTCCAAATACTGGCACGAATCCCGCATGACAGACCTACACAAGAACAGAACTGCTCCTCGTAACGATATCCTCGGTACTCTCGCCAACTACTCTAACGATCTGGAACCCACATGGAGGAACATCGTTCGCCTCGATGACTTACCTTGGCTCCAGCATCACAGGATCCAATCTTTAACTATTTTCCCCTTTTCAGGCTATGTCTCCATGGCCGTCGAAGCAGCAGCTCAGCGAGCAAAGAGTGCTAATACGCACTTTGATAAGTTTGAACTCCGCGATGTATCTGTTCTTGCGCCATTAGTTATCCCTGATGAGGATGTCGAGATGACAACTACTCTCAGGCCACACCAAGAGGGCACCTTAGTCTCATCTGAGGTGTGGGATGAGTTCCGCATCTGCTCATGGACAAAGAGCAAAGGGTGGAAAGAACACTGCAAGGGATTAATTGCCGTTCAAACTCAGGAGTCAAATGGCGTGGATGATGCAAGACAGCAATTGGCATCACGAATTCAACTCCAGTCAACCATTTCCGACATCAACGCCGCCGCTTCTTCTTCTATTCAAATGGAGAAGCTGTATGATAACCTCTCCGAGGTTGGTGTTGCCTATGGCCCTACTTTCCAAGGAGTAACCAATTGCAAGGCCTCCACCTCCTGCTCTCAAGCCGACCTTTTGGTTCCTGATGTGGCAAAGGAGATGCCTAATCACTACCTTACAGACACCGTCATTCAACCCTCATTCCTCGAATCCCTCATCTCCATGTACTGGCCGATTGCTGGCTCGAAGAACTCATCCCCAGACACCATATATCTACCTTCATCCGTCTCAAGCGTTTCGATCTCGAGGGAAGTTATCGACATTAGCAAGACGCCTGGTCAGGCCTTCAAAGCCTACTGCCTTGGATCCCTCCCAGCGGATAGCCCCAGGCCAACGAAGATGAGCATGTTCATTGCCGGCCCTAACGCGTCAGAACCCCTCATCAAGCTAGATGATCTTACCATTGCCCCTATACTAGAGCGTGATGGAGAGACTGATCAGGAGGCTCACCGTGAACTATGCTATAAGCTTGACTGGGAACCTATCCTTGACCCGGTATCAGGGGACTCTGACAGCTCGTCATCAGAATGGGTACCCGTCGAAGATTGCCAACTCCCCGATTCAGATATCGAGATTGTATATGGAGAGGGTAGCCTTCAAACACAAATAGCTTTCAGCCTAGCGGAGGCTTTACAAAGGATAACTGGAAAGTTGCCTAGCACCAGCAGCCTTCTAGGAGCACAGGCTGAAAACAAGCTCCTTATTTTCCTCTCTGAGATTGACAAGCCGCTCCTATCGCAGCTGAAAGCTGACGAATTCACTGCTCTCCAAAAGATGCTCACCTCGGTGCAAGGCGCGTTGTGGGTTGTCCGTGGCGCCTACGACAACTCTACTTCGCCGGACCTGAACATGATTCTTGGTCTTAGCCGAACCATCCGCTCAGAAACCTTACTACCATTCTCTACATTAGATCTCGATGGACGAAACCAACTATCCACTGAGCAGGTGGTCGAGGCTGTTCTCAAGACCTTCACCGCAGTTTTTGGCAAGAGCAGTACCTTGAATGGCGAGCTTGAATTCCAGGAGAGAAACGGGTCATTCTTCACCCCGCGAATCATCAATGACCCGGTCATGAACGAGATCGTCCATAGAGAAACCAAACCCTCCGCTCTTCAGCAGACACCGTTCGGCGAGACAGACCGACAACTGAAGATGGCTATCACAGATGCTGGCGCTCTCGAGACACTCCACTTCGTCGACGACCTAGTGGCTGAGGCACCGCTTCATAGCGAAGACATCGAGTTCAAGGTCCACGCCGTCGGTGTTAACCACAGGGATCTCACAGCTGCCCACGGCAAACTCGCGACGCACGACTTTGGTGTAGAAGCCAGTGGTGTAGTCACCGCCATAGGCAAGGACGTCAGGAACATCCAGGTTGGCGACCGAGTCGCAGCTATTACCAAGGGCGCCTTTGCTACGTCAACTCGCACCAAGGCTACGTTCGCCTTCAAGCTTCCATCGGACCTGCGGTTCGAAGACGGCGCAACCCTCCCTCTGGCTTACACCACAGCCTACTACTCTCTCATCGAACTCGGACGGCTGGCTGAGGACGAGACTGTTCTAATCCACGCCGCTGCCGGTGCCGTTGGCCAAGCCGCTATCGCGCTCGCTCAGATGGTAGGCGCCAAGGTATTTGCTACCGTAGGCAGCACTGAGAAGAAGGAATTCCTCATCAAGGAATACAACTTACCCGAAGACCGCATTTTCTACAGCAGGAACCTGTCATTCGGCAATGCTATCCGCCAAGCCACAGGTAACGTCGGGGTTGATGTGGTACTAAACTGCCTTACCGGCGACGGTCTACGCGAGAGCTGGAGCAGCCTCAACAAGTTCGGTCGTTTGATCGACATCGGCGCTCGAGACACCAACACCAGCACAAGACTGGAGATGACGCAGTTTGACAACAACGCCAGCTTCATGACTGTCGACATCATGGCGATCGCTGCTGAACGACCAAAGTTGCTGCAAAGACTCCTCTCCGATGTATCCAAGCTAATGCGATACCACAAGATCCGCCCCATCTCCCCCGTCACCGTATTCCCCATCTCCGAGGTAGAGTCCGCATTCAAGACGCTACACGGCGCCAAGGCTCACGGCAAGCTTGTCGTAGTACCGCATGCACACGATGTCGTCAAGGCTACGCCCCCCAGAAAACCCGCTCAGCTACTTAAGGCTGATGCTTCTTACATCCTCATCGGCGGTACCGGTGGGCTTGGCCGAAGCATGGCTCGATGGATGGTCAGCCGAGGCGCTCGACACTTGGTCCTAGTCTCACGAAGTGGTAGCGCAACCGGCAAAGTCAAGGAGTTGATTGAAGAAGTTGCTTCCGTTGGCGCAGAGATCGTGGTGCGTCGCGCCGACGTGGCCAACCCTGCATCTGTTGAAGAGTTGGTCCGGCACGGTCTAGAGGGCTTGCCACCTGTGAGAGGTGTAATCCACGGTGCTATGGTCCTTAACGTAAGGATTTTCAATTCACATTACTTTAGATGGATCAACTAACAAATAAAATAGGATGTCCTATTCGAGAAGATGACCTACGACCAATACACCACCGTCATCGAGTCCAAGGTTCAAGGCGCCTGGAACTTCCACAACGCCCTCTCCAGCACGCCCCTAGACTTCTTCGTCGCCATCTCATCCGTCGCCGGCGCCGTCGGTAACAGAGGTCAAGCGGCCTACGCCGCCGCCAATTGCTTCCTAAACGCCTTCGTACAATACCGACTAGCCCAAGGCCTCCCCGCCTCATCCCTCGACCTAACAGCCATCTCCGACTCGGGCTACCTCGCCGAGGATCTCGAGAAGGCCGCCGAAGTCGCCAAGAACCTCGGCAGCGACACCATCTGCGAAGCCGAAGTCCTCGCCCTCCTCGGCGCCGCCATCAACGGCAACCTAGCCGCCGCCTGCAACAACCACACCATCACCGGCATGCGCATGACCCCCAGCATGCAGCCCTTCTGGACCCCGGACGCGAAATGCAAGCACCTCCGAGAAGCCATGGAAGCGGCCGCGGCCGCCGACGCCGCCGCCTCGGGCAGCAGCGCCAAGGCGATATCGTACAACGCCGCCGTCAAAGCCGCCAAGACGCTCGAGGAAGCCGAGGCGGTCGTCTGCGACGGCCTGGTGCACAAGCTGGCCGCGGTCATGATGATGGAGCTGGAAGACCTCGACGTGACGCGCTCGCTTTCGCACTACCCGCTCGACTCGCTTGTCGCCATCGAGATCCGCAACTTTATCACGCGCGAGTTCGAGGCCACGCTGCAGGTCCTCGAGTTGCTTTCCAGCGGCTCTATTCAGACGCTATCTAAGGCGGTCTGCGTCAAGAGCAAGTTGGTTAACTTCTAGATGGAACATATATATATACAAGGGTGTCTACCTAGGTACCTTAGGTGCCTGGGTACCCAGGTACGCATTTTATTGCAACGATTAGAATGAACAACTTTGGGGAATGGGGGAGCTTAGCGTTTTTCTCTTTCTTTTCTTCTTATTTATTATCATCATCGTCATTATCATTGGCTATTTGTTATTTATTCTTGTCCGGGGTTGTTTGGTAACATGACGTCTAGACCTACTGTATACAAGTTCTTCCCTGAGTTGTCTGGGTTGTTGTTTGGTTGGTTATAACAGGATGGTAATATTTTCTTACATAGGTAGTATAGGTATATCATGGGTAATTCATAGATTGTTATTACATTATACTATTGCTTGCTTCCTTGTGATTTGTCTCGTCGCGATCCCAGCCGATGAAGCTTTTCTCCACGGCTAAGCTCTAGGGTCCCAGTTGGCATCGACCTCCTTCAATAACTCTTCCCCAAGTACATCCCCGAGATTAACAAGTTTGTAGCTCGCTTCATCACTTGTGCCTCCTTCTGGTAGTTGGTTAGCATCGTCGTGGGTAACTACTAACCCGCTGGGGAATGCGTCTCCGAGGGCTGCGCCCACAGCGGCAAGTCCATCGGTGTTAGTTACACCATCTATGCCTTTCTCCGAGTTCTCGTATATTGTGAAAGTTTCGACGAAGTCGTGAGGGGCAGCCCGACGGTACACATTGTACGCACTAACACCCTGCTGGCTGACGAGTATGAAACCTTTGTCCGCCGATGGACCTTCAACCAAGGTTACACCCTCAACGTCTGCGTACATATTGCCGTCGCCAACTTCTCCGATAAGGAACCCTTCGCTAGAGTCATCATCCGGCTCTGCACCATAGCGCCAGAGAGCACGGGGTTCCTCGCCGATGATGATCCATCCATTTGCGTCGTCTGAGACGCATCCCTCGACTTGACCACCAGTTCCGCCAGTAAAATTACGCACCAAAGTAGTTTGCAATGCATCATTAGCCCATGATAGTTCATATTGAAGATACTCGGCCGACTTGGCGTTAACGAACAGATACTGCTTGCCACTTTTACGCGAATGATATACGCAGCTACCGTAGACTTCATAGCCGTCTTTAGTTGGCTGCGAGCCACCGGCTATGGTCTCTAGAGTACCATTGGTCGTGATCTCAAAGAGGCTAAAGTGGTTAGTTAGAGACCGAGACGATTTACAAAGGGACTTACCATAGAGTATTGTCAGCTCGACAAGCAGCATACGCCAAATCAATGGTCCTATTTCCAGCCTGGAAATTGTAAATCACATCGACGTTATCCGGCTCTCCAGCGTCTATGCTCTGTAATAGCTTCCCACTGAGATCGAAAACGCTCAGTCCAGAGCCTTCTTCTGATTTCGTAGTAGTGATAATCCTCGATTCGGCCTTATTAGTGGGCGATATCCATATCGCAGGATCATCTCCGTCGCCGCCGTGAGCATCTGTTTCAGCAACGGGCTGCACTACCTTGAACGCGCAGTACAATCCACCCCATCCATCTTCGCATTGACATATATTCGCCCCAACACATTCGCCATGCGTCGAACAGTCATTACGACATGTGATTTCCGCGCAGTCCTCGCCGTCAAATCCTGCGAAGCATGAGCACGAAAGTGCACCCGCATCGCTAGTGCCGTTTTGACAAAAGCCGTTGAAGCTACATTCAGAGCAGATAGAGCTAGAACTGCTTGCATTCTGGCGAGGATCGTAAGATGTGTTCAGATCTAGACCTAGCCCACTAAATGCTGCTTCCAAGGAACTAACAGCAAACCCTTTCCCAGAGTCACCTTTCGTGGCATAGGTTACTGCGCCAGCTGGGTATTTCTTTGTCGGTGCTTGATAGACGTTTAGGCCCTTAATTTCGATGTCTTCGTCCGTGGTAACATTCATAGAGCCCAACTGCGTGAAGGAAGTATTATAGACCGCTATGACATCGTTCTCAGCAACTAAGATGTAGTCAGAGTTGGGGCCAATGTAAGCAGCAAGCGCCGTAACATCATCCTCGGCCTTTCCTAGAACACTGATTTGCGGCGCCGAAGTTGTCTCCGCAGCCGGAAAAGTGTAAATCTCAGGGCCGTCATCTGTCGCGAAATATACGGCCTCCGCAGATAAAGAGACAGCGCACGACGTTGCCTCAATTGGGTTTTCGAAGGTTTGGATCTCGACAATCTCGTAAGTTCCATTATTCTCCCTCAAAAGATGCTGCACGGTTTGCTTCTTGCCAAACAAGTAGAGATACTGTTCTCCACTGCTTTGGCTCTTCCAAGAGCAGAGAGCTGACCAGTCTCCTAAGGTACGTGCCAGAGGCTCACCAACTTGCTCGGTGGTGCTTGCATCGTAAAGTCGAAAGAAGGAATCAGGTTGAGCGATGGTAACGACGAGGTTCTTCGCGCCAACCCCGTGAACGGCTGTCACAAGCTTCGTTCGACCAGGAGTCTTGTGGGCCGTTTCTGTTAACGGGGTTTCGCCATCCAAATCGAAGAGGCGAACACCACCAGTACTAGCACCACCATCATTGCCAACAAGGAGGGGCTGTGAGTCGTCGTAGAATACGCCTACTGAGTCCGACTCGACCTCGCCCGATCTTGCTGAAATCGGCAAATCAACTTCTAATACAGCTGCTGTGGTCGCGCTCGCAGCTAACGAAGTAGCAAGAAAATAATAGGATTTCATGCTGGAGGAATTGGACTTGTCGTTCTCGCTGAGAGGAATACCAGCCAAGAACCTGAAGAGAGGCCATCGTCGGCTTGTCCTCTTTAATAGAGTCGAAGATCCATCTGAAGTCGTTACCTTCCAGGGGCTCATCGGAGCCCATCCCTGTGTAGATCATAGTCGAAACAAACCCGTGCAATCATGCAACAATGCCGTTGGCTCAAAATCCCCACGCCAAGCAGTCAAAAGATCCTCACCTTCCAAATTGGCCATGTTCGTGAAATATTTGCTCATCTACTTGTCGGCATTTGAGAGCTTACAAGTGAGAAATTGTCATTAAATCACCAAAACATCTCGTTGCGATTTTATTCCCCAATTCCTCAAAGTTCCCTTTGAAAATATATGAGACTACGGAGAGAGCAAAAAGGGGCAAAGCAAGCCCCCCTATGAGCGATACCGCTTAAAATGTTGGCGAATCATAACAACGATGAGAGTGGGGGTACGAGGATCGTCGGCAGAAAGCATTGAGAAGATTCTTAGATTGGTAGCTCATTTCCGCAAGTCTGTAACTGGAGCTATTGATATACGTAATGAAATGTTAGTAGATGTAGGTATATGTCGGTATTTATGAGAATTCAAGAACGACGATGGATGAGTCTTTCAAAAATGAATAAAAATGAATCTGATAAGTCCATCCAAAGTCGATAAGGATCACTACCAATTACTAGCAGGATTTGGTACAGATATAATCAATGCCACGAGGTAGCATCCATTTGGAACGTGCGAATATGGATGGACAGCCTCATTGGCTACCTGGTCCCTGGTATCGGATCCGAAGAGTGCGTACGAGTTTTATGGAATTCTACCTCATCACCACGACGCACTTCGTACCAGTCTTTTTCTCGTGGTCCTCTCACGTTCCTCACCTTATAACTTCCGAAGAATCAGATGAACCTGGAGGTATTTCGCGAGATAGCGCGGCGCTGGTGTGTATCGGGAACCAAATATATATCCTTATCTCGTGAATGGGACAATCATGATTGGTGGTACCAGGGGCGTAGCCATCTCAAATTGGAAACGACGTGTCACCTCGAGATAAGATATCTATACAGCTGATATATGTGGTCTGGAAGTGTGTGTGAAACAGGTCTTTACCGCAGCTACGGGATACCCGATGTGCGCCTGTCTGGGCTCGGTGTAGGGCATCTAGAGCTGCGTGGAACTTCGAGAAAACGCCTAAATGACAACATAGCTCTGAAAAGTCGGGCGATCAAGGTAAAGCAAGGTAAAACAAGCCTTACGTGCAACGCTCCGTCAAATCAAGCAGTCAGTAGACAAAAAGCGAGGTTGTTGATTCGCTACGATAAGGGCGTAGGATGGTGCGTTCAGCCACGACGCCCAGCGATCTTTCAATTAAAATGAATGGTTTTCCAGCTAGGTATTTGACTGGCTGTTGGTGCTTATTATGGCTGGAGGCTGATGGGTCGTACCGCATCGTAGGAGTGTCGTGTGCTCAGTGGTTGGTGTTGTACATCATGGAGTTTTGATGCTTGTGGTATCACAGCTGACTCCGGTACGACGTGTAGGTACCTAATGTATCCCGAGCATTTTCGATTTGCAGATATAGACTCATATATCGTGTATCTACCCTTATTGTATACCTATTGTAGGTATTAGGTAGGTAGGTAGGTAGGTAGACTGGTACCTATTAATACCCAAGACAGACAGGTTTGATCGTTAGGATGTTTGGTGTTTAAGTCAAAGGACGCGGGTTGCACAACTCCCTGGTCAGCTCGGAAGCTTGACGTCTAAGTTGCATAATGAGCTGTAAGTCTTGTCGACGATCTCGTAACCATGTGTATCAGATATCGCACTGTCTCTCGTTTACCATCCAGTCTAAGACATTTCGGAGGCGTGTCCTCCAATAAATCAAACAAATACCATCTCATAATTCAGCCGTCCTCGAATAAGCAAGACAATGCTGCGCCCCAGGCTTTCTTCGTAAACCTCGTCTTCGGACCTTGTGTGGTTGTAATTTGTTAAATGTTCTATTCAGCTAAATAAATTCACTTAAGTACCTACCTCCTACCTATCCTAGGTATAAAGGTACCTACCCAAAGCTAGAGTTCAGGAAGCAGCGATTGCCCATCTTCCCACCGAATCAGGAGATGTGACTTCCTCGCTTCTGCCTTGTCTAATGCTCCTTCCAGAGTCAGCTACAAGCAGTTGTTACACATGGCACTGACAAGGGGCGTCGCAACCTAGAATTATTAAGTAGCAACGCGCGCACCTTCTATCTCTATTTGAACTCCTTCCAGAAGAAGGTCTTCTCCATTTTCTACCTCTCTCAGGTTCTTATCTTCAACCTTGATTACAGTCATCATTCTTGTGTCGCAGCGCGTCGCAATAATTAATGGCGGGCGACGACTCTCCCAGTCCTTCTGCTGCCTACGATGGCAGCGGGGACCTTCACGATAAGAATCCTTCGTTCGTTGGTGACCCTTACAGCGAGGATAATGGCGATCATGGCGCCGATACCGAGTTAAAACGCTCTTTGAGCACGCGTCACTTGACGATGATAGCACTTGGTTCCAGTATTGGTATGGGCTTATGGCTTGGTAGTGGTACCTCTTTGGCCGACGGTGGTCCAGCCGGTATCTTTATTGGCTACTGTCTCGCCGGCTCTATGATCTGGTGTGTCAGTCATTCCATCGGCGAGATGGCGTGTGTGTATCCTTTACCATCCGCCTTCGTGCAGTGGACCGGTAAGTGCAAACCTCATAAACACAATTTCTATAAGCCGGCTTCAGCTGATGAGTATTACAATGAAGGAAAGTTCGTCGATCCAGCAGCTGCTTTTGCCCTCGGTTGGTCGTATTGGTTCAGTTACTGGTAGGTGACACTCAATATCTTAGGATGTCAAATTACTAACAACTAATATCCTAGCATCACGATCGCAAACGAGTTGGCATCAGCAAATACTGTCATCACGTATTGGACAACCCGCGTGCCGATTGCAGGATGGATCAGCATATGGCTGGTTATCATCATCCTGATCAATATCGGTGCCGTTACCCTCTTCGGTGAAATCGAAGTCGTCGCTAGTACGATTAAATTTGGCTGGATCTTTGTTGTTATTATCTCCATGATCGTCATGTCAGCCGGAGGAGCAGGTTACGACGCAGTGGGTTTCCGGTACTGGAACGAGATCCCATTTACGCACGGATTTAGAGGCTTCCTCTCCGTGATGCCCACTTGTATTTTTGCCATGTCTGGATCTGAGAACTCGGGCTTGGTTGCTGCCGAGACGGCCAACCCGAAGAAGTCCATACCTCGCGCTGTCGGATCTATATGGCTCCGCCTTGCGCTTTTCTACTTGGTTGGATCGCTCATGATTACTATCAATGTTGATCCTAGAAACGATCGCCTTTTCGGTTCTGCTTCCAGCGGTACTGGTTCTTCGCCATTCGTCATTGCCTATAGCGACGCAGGTATCCCTGTCCTAGCTCACATGATGAACGCGGTTATCCTCATATCGGTCGTCTCGACTGGATCTATCTCAGGTTACGGCGGTTCTCGTACGACCATGGGTTTGGCATACCTCAACATGGCGCCCAAAGTCTTTACAAAGGCCGACAGGACAGGACGCCCTTGGTGGGGTCTAGTCCCTACGTTCGTTCTTGGTGGTGGGCTTGCCTATCTCAATGTCAGTGAATCCGGCGCCGATGTCTTCAAGTGGTTTTCGAATCTCACCTCTCTCTTCACTCTATTCGGTTGGGGCATGATTTGTCTCTCACACATACGTTTTCGCCTCGCTTGGGCAAGACAGGGCCGTACAGCTGACGAACTTCCCTGGAAGTCTTGGATCTACCCCGTTGGTCCCTGGTGGGGTTTGATCATGTGCATCCTCCTGATCATAGTCCAGTTCTACCTCGCCGTTTGGCCCCTTAGAGACGAGCAGGGTGCTACAACCTTCTTTGCAAATTATATCTCGGTCATTGTCATCGTTGCACTATGGCTTGGTGCCAGAGCCTATTACCGCGGAAGGTGGTGGGTCAACCTCGACCACATCGTGCTCGATGAAGGGCGAAGGTTTTACAAAAATGACGTTGAGAAAGCGAAGCCAACCGGTGTGAAAGGATATGCGAAAAGAGCTGTTGGTGCTGTTTTTAGCTAGACAGTTGGTTATCACCATGCCTGTTATATTGAGTGTTGGGTACACATCGTAAGTTCACGAGAAGTGTATTGGAAATAGTCATTGTTATATGACTGGGTACTTCAAAGTCCTAAGTTATATGTACTAATGCATTTCTATGTGTACGAGACGCCTTGAACTAATACTAATTGCCTTAAGCCACGATAGTCGCCATTAATAATTGAGAAATGTGATGATCAAACATGCAGGATTACCACAACTCTAGTTCAGGGGGCTTCCATATTATTCGGGTTTGTCACAAGACGCTAGTTATACATCTTTCTGACGCATTACTTTTTCGCTGATGAACCCAACAAAAGCTCCAGGTGTAGGGATCCATACATTCTAATACTGGATTCCTCAGGGGGCATTGAATGAATACCTACTTACCTCCGCCCTAGGATCCTCCACGACTTTTACATAACCCTAAACCATTAACGGTATACCAAACCTAGGCTCAATATAAGTTACTCTTACTCCACACGTACGCATCCATAGTTGTGGCTGCATAGAAATCTCCAGGTGCATATAGTGTTATCAAAGTCAAATATAAAACGGCGATTTAGCCGCCACAGTCACAATGTAGATCGCTTATATCGAACTATCGGCCTCAACAACTACCCTTCTTAGTTTACCTACCTCTTGCCGGCCTTGCCCAATCAAATAATTTTTATAGACCATAGGGGAAAGTCTTAGACCCCACTCTAATCATAAAGAAAGCGCTGGGTAGTCTCTTCTACAGATGTCCGTATAGCCTTAATTAAGTCATATGCGTCAACTACGCCGAAATCCCGTTTGCCACTTCTAGCTGAACCACCGCCGATCCGGTTGATACCCTTGTCAACAACCAGACAACCGGCACACCTGACGGTATCGAATCCAATAAGGTTACTTGTCGCTCCGTTGCTAATTTGGTAATATTATTCGGCTCAGAATATTAATACTGACGAGAGAACTAGAATGGTAATAATTAGTGTACCTAATCATACGATGTTGAATTAGACGGTTTCAATGAGGCTTGGCGGGTTACTCTTTATACTCCGGACCGGTTGGATATACATAGCTTTGCCAGAGTATTAGTTCTAGTAAAGGCCTGGTCATTTCATAAAATAATACCCTACCTTTAGGTAATTATGCTTTGATATGAGTGAAATAAAACTATAGCATTTACAAGGAAACGTACGAGTACGAGCACAAGGGGCAGAAATATGCCCCTATTCATTTCGATGCTGAAGCAACTCTTGTGTTCCTTGTATAAATATGGCTGATTGAACTATAATCACCGTAAGAATCTCATATTGTTGTTGAGTGGTAACGTTGATTGATTATAGACTTACTAATTTAGGTAGGCATGCTGTGGCTTGTCTATAGTAACACCCTCATCGCTCAATCTTTTCAGGTGTAAGGTTTCACTATACGGTTTCATTCAGTACGGTAGACAACAATCGAATGTGTACCTAATTAGTCTATTGGTTTCCTTATATAACACTGGCGGTCCTGGTACAGGAAGCACGTTAATTGGCGCAATGTTAAACCGTAATAATAGCTTAGATTTAAAAACCTTAGAACTACAGCCGCTGAAAAATATGATCGCTTAAACAGTTGATTCATTATCAGTTTTAAATAATTCTTTTCCTGTGTGTGTACCTAGTTTTAGTCGACCGGGTAGGTTACTTGTAAGTAAAACTTGGGCTAGTTATTCGACATTACTTAGGAGCCCCCTTTTCAAACATGTAATTATATGAATCTCTACCAACGTGTATCTGACGATAAATATAGCAACTATTTCCAACTTGATTCAAAGTACAATGCTAAAGTAATTTAAGATAGAGAAATACATGTAGCTAATATTTATGGTCAGAAGTAACCCAGACCGAAATGTAAGTATCATTGGGATTTAAAAGTAATAGGGGTAAATTTTACTATTCATCGACTGTACTCAACTATCTTCTACCTAGGTATATAACAAACACCATTGCCATCAGATATTAACTCCAGTTATAGGTTAAGTTGTAGTTATACTCCCTACTATAAGTCAGTCCCGGATCCAACCCCTCACCAGGTCGCATTTTATGGCAAGCCCATTCTATTCCCGAAGCTGGGAAGGCCACTTGGAGACTGTTACGATGGGGGTATACACTGACATCATATCCGCAACTCTATGGAACCCGTATAAAGAATCCTCTGCATCTCGTTTGATTTACCTCGGCGATGACCACTTATGCCGCCTCCCTTAAATAACAAGATCCCTCAACATAGTAAGCTCCCGGGAATATAATCGCGGCTTACACTATACGTCGACGGCTATGGCAACCTTGACGCTAGCATCCTGGGCTGTAAATCTAACCTACGCTAACCTTACCGCACCCGTGGTCGACGCAGCTGTCAAGAGTATCTATAACTGGGCCGGCTGTGCCATCGGCGGTTTCGCGCAAGCCGCGCCACAAATCGCGCTCAACACATCATTATCCGCAGGTTTTGGCGGGCCGCCGACGTCCAGTATCCTCGGCCTGAACGGCTCACTTGGCGGAAACGGGGTGGGGTTTGGAATAGAACCGGGGTTTGCGGATGCGCATATCGCCGCGTTTGTCAATGGCATCGCGTCGCACGTTGATGATTATGACGACACGCACCTCGCGAGTATAATACATCCTACCGGGGTGGTAGCTAGTGCGCTCTTCGCCGTGGCTGAAGCCGAGTCTCGATCTCAGGGAGGCGGAAATCGTGCGGCGGGAATGGTGTCTGGTACGGATTTCTTAACCGCTTTTGTGGCCGGCGTCGAGGCCGAGCTTAAGCTTGGATTATCAGTCTATCCGGAACACTACGATGTGGGATGGCACAGCACAAGCACGACGGGTTCTGTAGGCGCGGCCGTCGCTGTGGGCAAGTTATTAGAGCTAGATACCGAGCACCTTCAGCACGCGATAGGAATCGCCTCTACACAAGTCATCGGGATGCAAGCGTTCTTCGGCTCAATGACCAAGTCGTTCCACATCGGGCGCGCGACGCAAGGAGGCATGTTAGCCGCGCTCCTAGCCCAGAAAGGATACACAAGTTCACTCACAGCCCTGGAAGATAAATACGGCTGGTTACATGTAGTCAGCACGCGCGAGAACGCATCGGCCAACTTCGCGCAGCTGGGGAAGGGGACTTGGGAGATCGAGAGGAACACGTTCAAGCCATTTCCATGTGGCATCGTTATGCATCCTACCATCGACGGGTGCATCCAGCTCCATAACCAGGTGCTAGACGAGGGAAAGTCGATCAAATCGATTAAGAGCATTGACCTACGCGTAAATCCGGAAGTACTGGTACTCACAGGCCAGACCGACCCGCAGACAGGGCTCGAAGGCAAGTTCAGCATATACCACGCCGCTGCTGTTGCATTGCTATACGGCCAAGCAACTCCCACGCAGTTTACAGACCAAGTCGTACAGAACGAGACAGTGATAAGCACGCGGAAGTTAGTAAAAGTCACTACGGACAATAGTATAGGCGAAGACCAAGCGTGCACTTCCATAACCTTCAGCGACAATAGTACCAGTGAAAACTACATCGAGTATGCGATCGGCAGTTTGGAGAATCCTCTGACTGTGGAGGATTTAAAGACGAAGTTCATCGACCAAGCCTCGCGCCAAATCGGAAGTGCAAGGGCGGAGAGAGCATATAACGCTTTCACAGGTATTCGCAATATAACCGATGTAGGGAAGCTAAGGTCACTATTCTAGAAGTTGGCTATAATAGTTATAATCGTTACTGAACATAGTATCTTTGTACGTCTAGTAAATGAATGATAAACTGCTTTAATGCCTTGGAATAAAAGACGTCATAGTAACAGGTAATTAATCACTATAAGAGTACCAACCACGATTATTATCATTTAAATTATACATTAGGTACTTCTGATTATTACTAGAGTAAATAAGCATACACCATAACGTAAGTAATAGAATCAACATGACAAACTATTCCATTTCAAAGTAACCGAATGCTAGACATCCTTGCCATCTGTTTCCATATGTATTAACGCGCCGTTTATGCTACAATGCTATCTCATTATTAAGAAGTCCTATAATACACGTACTGATTATGACCGGGAATCCGATGCGCCAACGTACTCAGTAACCTCATTAAAGGCAGAAGGCCTCCATTTGGAAGGATCTTTTGCGGAACCGATACGTACTATTGTGATCGTAGGACCAGGAGTGTTGTCTCCAGGATACGGCTCGCTCTGATCAGCCCAGACAAGAGAATCCAATCTGCGAAACATTCGAAATCGCTCTGCGCGAATTTTCTCGGCTTCAACTGGTTTCTTTATATGTAATAAGAAAGTCTCAAGTTGGAAGAGAGATTCAAGAATGCAATCGCGGGAGCCAGCAAGCCTTGCTGCAAACACCGAGTTTCTATAAAAGTTTTCGGCCTGTCGGAAGTCCCTTTTAATGCACTTGATATACCCAAGCCAGACACAACGAAAGGATTCATCCCTAGCCGCCAGGGAATCAGGGCTTAGGCAAGATAAAGCTTCTTCGGCTTTGTCTAGGAATCCTTGATTCAAATTCAATTTGCAAGTCGCTAATGCGTGCTCCAATTTAAGCAAACCGAGTAAGGACCGGTCAGCAAAGTTGTCGCGGATCTTAGACAAGTGGTATTGGAGACTTTGTAATTGAACTCTAGGATCCTTCTCCCTTTCTACGGCGTCGAAATATTTAAGATATGTCTCGATAGTTAAGGGATGAGTCGATCCTAGCCGCGTACCATACTCTGATACACAAAGTGCTAAGACACGCTCCGTAGCATCCCGCTGTTCGATGTAAGGGATTGATACGAAACTTTTCCAGAACCTCGCAAGCGGACTATTCTGACCATAAATTTCCATGCTAAGGTCCTGACAAACTTGAAGTAGTAAACCGCGTACCTCTCCGCGTCCAATTCGAGTTAAATGAGCAGCAGTCGATAGTATTCTGGGTATGAGAATTGGCGGAGGATTCCTAAACACTCTCGCCAGCATTGAAAGGGGGGCATCGAGGGCTTTCCTAACTGCGCCCGGCTGTGCTTGACGAGACACTGATAGGCCTGCGGTTACGCATCTATCAAGTAATGAACTTAAAAGTCCTGAAGGTCCACATCGGCCATGAGTATTCCAACAATGGGTATCTGACCAAGACCAGAGGCCCGTCTCAAAAGATTTGTCCAAGTAAATATGCAGCGCCTGAAACATGTCCTCGGGAAACGAGGGAACTGGGCTACGCCGCCCTGCTGGGGTTGAACATTTGGGCCGTGGCGAAAGACGTTTATGAGACGAGCCTGAAGGAGGGGTTCGACAAGTCACGTCTCGAATTGCTTCCGGGTTAGGCGTTGCTCCGGCCCTGAGCTTCGCGAAGACGGAAGGGTTTCGAGACAGATACAGCTGGAGGCTACCATGATCTACCTCTCGGCTCCTGATATAAAATACGGATGGCCTGTGTGTTTTATCGCGATGCTTCTTTAGATAGAGTATCTGAAGGACCTCATCAAATCGGAGGTTTTTGAATGCACCCCATGCTGCAAGTTTCTTCTTATACATGGGAACACTGTCCAATGTTAGCTAAATCGTCTAGTCCCATATAGCAAGTCCATACGTAGAGTAAAATTCATGATGCTCTTCCATATACGACTTGACCTCCTCGAGGGTCTTATCTTGGTCAAGGTATAATTTCGTGATAACATCCTGTAATCGAGCCCAATCTTGAGTCGTAGTATGGTGCGAGTCTGGTGTGTCCATCTTTCATGATGACTAGGTCCGAATCAAAATGTTCGAATCCTGAGGCCTCCGACAAAAATCTATCCATAGTTTTCCCGCTGATTTATACTACGCATTCAAACCCAAGGCGAGGCTTAGAGCAGTTAGAAACTCGAGGACACCAACAACATACGGTACGAGTACATTCGTAAGGCGGGATCGAATTACATCCCGCCTCGATGCTGATTGGTTAGGCGAACAGGGGTTTAGCCAATGATGGTAAAAGTTACCTGCAAGAGCCTCTGTAGAGGAACCATATGGGCTGAAAGAAGGTCGGTGGGACCTCGAAGGCAGCTGAAAAAAGAGCCGGGGTTCGGATAGCTAATATCTCCATTGGGTGCTTGAATGCTTCGGAAATCTGAAGCACACCTCTATTCCTAGGAACCACGATCCATTTCTGACAACTGGCACACTGGCTGAATGTTCATCAACCCGAGTTCGGCAATGAAGGAGCCGTTAAAGAAGTATCATGTGCCTTCACGAACTCGTTGCCGCCCGCTGCTTTTTGATAGTAAGCGACGATCATGTCGCTGGCCCAACAGAATACGGTAGGTATATGGCAGCATCGTGCGAGCTAAGACACCCATAAACAGTCCGGTAGAGAGATCTAGGTAGTCTAGACTAGACTCCGTATATGTGATGTGATAAGAGAGAGCGTAAGAAGAAGTGGGGCTGAAGTCTTGGAGGTTTTGGAGGTTTGAGGCAAGTTGCCACTACATATGTATTTCGTACCTCCTAGTGGGGTTACTGGGGGTTATGTAATATGATGGCTTTACGAAGTACTTCACTTTAATCCTTAGCGTCAGATGGGGGGTAGTAGTAGCCGTATATATACAGTATATATACGGCTCCCAGGTATGAGCCGCTCCCAGATGTTAGGGAAAAACGTGGAGCTCACCAAATTCATACGCATCAGCGCTAAGAGCTAATCAATAATTTTTGAGTGGTACAACCGGTGCGCCGCTCTTGCACTGTGAGCCACTCGACCAATGAGCGGCCGTTGCGCCGCTCGCATCTCTGCGCCGCTCCCGTTTTGAGCCGCTCCCACCAGGGAGTGGTATGTGCGCCTCTCCCAATTGTGAGCCGCTCCGGGTAAGTGCATACCTATATATGTAAAAAGTAAAAGGTATATTCCCATACGTTTTTGTATGGGAATCTACTTATATGCATTGCAATGAAGTTGAGATTACGTGCTACGGGTTACAGGTTACAGGTTACAGTAATTGATTTAGGTTCAAATGATTTAATTGGAAGGTTACGTGTTTTTCAAATAGACTACGGGGCATATGTTACATATTACGGGCACGCGTGTGGACTTGTAATTATGGGGTATAACCTGATCTGTGCGCCCGGGGTTATGTAATAATACCCTGTACGTACCGCTCAATACGGGGAGCCGCTCAAATCGGGAGCGGCGCAAAAAGTGTGAGAGGCGCAAGAGCCGCTCATTGGCTAGAGCCGCGCTAGTACGGCTCATCTTGGCCTAGCGCCCCGAATATTTGGAGCGTTTAAACCGTAAGCGGTAATATTACCATTTAAATATTTGAGTCACTTAACTCTTTAAACGTAAGAATCGGGAGCCGCTTATTGCATTGAGTGGGATAAGTACGGCTACGATTTAATGAGCGGTATATATGCGGCTACTGCTACCCCCTATATTACGGTAAGGATGCGACTTGATTGGTTCTCTTTAATTGACAGTCGCGCTCCACCCATTAAGACGCGTTTTCCTTAGTAAAAGTCGCGTCGCCCAAAATTCCATAATGTGACAAAAAGTCTCCATGTAAACCTTCGTGGTCTAGGATTGGATACCCCATAACATATGATATTTAGGATTCATAACCTATTAAGATGTTAAGGCAAGATATCAATCGCATAGACCCCAAAAGACGAAATGTCGTCGATCACCGCAAGAAGCAATTCGCCGAACCTACCTATAAGGAAACTCAGTATCCTCATCGTCTAAATTTTTACGAGATACCTCCTACAGCAGACATTACCTTGGAGCAATTTGAGCAATGGGCTATCGATAGGCTTCGGGGTATGAATCAAGTCTGTATTTTTTTTGTAAATTTGCATCTCAAACTAACAACGGTATCATCATAGTCCTCGCCGAACTGGAAGCATGCTCATTCCGTAACAAATCCCCTGCCGAGACCGCCGCACATATGAAGCCGCTACTCGAGAAATACCTTCCACTCGATTCTAATTCGTCCTCCTCGTCCAAGCTTTCGGCTGAGAGGCAAAAAGACCATTACAGCCATTTCATTCTCCGACTTGCATTCGCATCAACCGAGGACCTACGCCGAAGATTCAGTCGTGTCGAGACAACGCTCTTCCGTCTACGATTGGCCGAGGATAGTGCGCGCGAGCGAAATGCCTTCATCCAGAGTTTGAACTTGGATTGGGAACCTGTAGCCGAAGACGAGAGGAATAAGTACTTTGCCGAATTGACGGCGACCGCCGGCTCCAGAAAAGGGGACGAAGAGACAGCTTGGTATAAAGTCGATTGGGAGCGTGTACCCGATTTAGTTGAAGCTAGAAGGGTATTCTTAAAGGCCGGCAAAGCCTACGTTCCTTCAAAAGAGCTACCAAGTATGGTCACTGCTGAGTTTACGAAGAGACTGGACCGAGCGCTCGAGGTAGGTCTTCTCTCAGACGAGATGTGTTAGGTACCTAGGTAGGCAGGTTAACCTAACTTGTTACAGCTTACGGCGCGTGCACTGCCACGACTTGATGAAGATGATCGACTTACACCGATCCTCGATCACCTCTCCAAGAATTTCGTCACCCCTGACGCAGCTTATATGAGCACCAGTTCTGCCGTCCCCGGCTCCGAAATCACAGCGCGGAATATCGATAATCTATCCTCACACTTCCCTCTATGTATGCAGAATCTTCACCGATCGCTGCGCCGGGATGCACATTTGAAACATTATGGCCGTCTACAATACACGCTTTTCTTAAAGGGTATCGGCCTAAACTTGGAAGAATGTCTAATTTTCTGGCGTACTGCCTTTCACAAGTTCACGGACGATACTTTCAATAAGGATTACAGATACAACGTAAGACACGCATATGGCGACGTCGGTGGAGATTCAAATAGGCGTGGGGGCGGCTACTCTCCGTTCTCGTGTCAGAAGATTTTAACGGAGCATCCACCTGGTCCCGGTGAAGCCCACGGGTGTCCATATCGACATTTCAACCTAGAGAATCTAACTGCCCTACTCCAACAAGTAGGCATCTCCGACCGGTCAGTCTTACAAGGAGTCAAGGAAGATAAAGAAAATCAGAAATTCCACATGGCTTGTAATCGGTAAGTCTCCGCCCAATTCTGTGATATTATGAAGCATTGGACCCAGATTAATTGATTGGGTGTAGTGTGTTTGAATACGTGCATAAGAATGAACTCAAGAAAGCTAAAGATGAGGGCATTATGACTGTTGCCCAGCTCGAGACGATCGTCCACCCAAACAAGTATTTCGAGAGGAGTTACTTGTTAAAGAATCTGGGAAAGTCCGCTAATGGGGACGACGTCAAAATGGAGGGATTTTAGTTGACGTGTATATCTCGAATTGTGCCAGTATTATACGATTTGATTGGGATGGAACATATGCATTATTCATGAATTTCCCTCAGGGCCACGTTCGGCGTGCAGGAAACTTGGATGGGGCGTTGTGGTGTTTTTTTGATACTATAGTAGGGCACAATTCGACAATGTTTCACTACGTCCGTTGCATAGCAGAAAGCCACGGCTAGTATACATATGCATGTCAATGAATGAAGACAACAGTCTATGCAGTGACGATTTCCTGACGAGATTCAAGACATCTCCAGGTCACACGACAGCTAATAAACGCCAATTCAACTTGTACGACAGCTAGACCTCGAGGCTTGTCGATATTAGACACACAACCGAGTATACCGCCCAACAAAAGCATATATAGCATGCATATTGCGGCGGCTATGAAGTAGCAGACCCTTAATTTATGTCTAGGATCTAGGGTTGATATTGGGTACCTATTCCCCGGTTGTAGATCTAGAACAAGGAACTATACTACCGGAGAACAGGATGTGTCAATTCGGGTATGCAAAGGATCGCCAGGTACGCCTTCCGATAAGCCAGTCGAAGGTTAAATCGTGCCAGCTCACGCAGGTGTTGGTATGGTGGACTACGAGGTGATATAATAATGTCATGATTGAATGCAGGTCGGAGAATGATTTCACAAAATACCTCAGGTATGTATAAAATCAGGCTGACTGCTGCATGCACGTTCCCGGGTGCATCTCCTCCCTGCAGTCATCAATACACGAACCTCCCTATAGACCGGGTGGTGGATATAGAACGGGGACTGTAGACACCCGTGTGTGTCCGGGAAGAAAGACACGGCGTTACGGAGCTTACTCTCCTACATTCTACATATAGACTGAGCCGAAACCCGAGGGTGGTGGAACGATCCCCCGGCATAGCCCATCCGCAATATGTATGTAGAAGACTATTAACTACCCAAAGTGGCTTATTCGAGGATTACAGACCGGTTAGGATTAACGCATCCTTCGCTATGCCACATACATAAGTTATATACGCTTATTAAATAAACAGCGGTCTAAGCGTCTACGTACGCCGTACGTGTACAGAAACCACATCACGCGCGATCCCTACGCGGCCTAGTAAAAGGATATATTAAATATTATGTATAATGACTCAGTTATCTGCGCACGGCCTCAACGGGCACGCAGTCAGCTCAGAGACGGGCAATGGGGAAGCCGAGGAAATCCCCTATTCGGAAAATGCCAACCCGGACGGTATCCCATGATACATAGCAGCGGAAGACTCGGCACCAAGGCTTAGCGGCCAAGTCTAACCTGCGGTGAAGCCAACAAAGGCTGAGCGCTCCACAGAAATGCTCTCCGAAGTCGCGAGGGTCCTAAACCTTTGTGTGGGCATGACTCTACTGTATCCTCGGTGAGGCTGACTCAACATGATAACCCTAGGAAAGCAATTTTGGCTTTGTCTCGGGGAGCTGAGCGAGTCCTATATTTTTGCTATCGGACAATTTACGGAAAAGTACTTACAGAAACGGGTACCGACATTTAGGGCAATTATGCGCGAGAAGAAATTGAGGGGGAGCTAAGCTTGCTGGCTTGTCCCTGTGTCCTTGTGCTCGAGTCGCGGATTTCCACAAAGATCGACAGGGGACCAAAAAGCTTATGGTGATTCATGGTACGGTCCATATTTGCGTGGGATTAGCAGGACCATATTTTTACTTTCGAGAAGAAAATACCCCCTAAGATCGATCCCGTGCACACAAGAATCGCGCGTGGACAATGAAGAAGAGCGGGGGAGAGGACAGGATTTATGCACAAGAATCCGATTTCGAAGCAATGGGAAAATTCTCGACATGGATGGGCTTTTCGATCTCGATCAGTGGGTAGCTGAAACTTGTTGTCTAGTCAACATTTGTGATCTATCGTATTCTATCCTTGGCAAAGGGGGACATCTGCCATATGGGAACCAACAGGTTGCCAATAGTTCGCAACGATAGTCCTGGCCGAATAAGGGATAAGCTTAGAATGAGGAGCACGAGCTCACGTCTAGGTAGCCTCACAACAATGCAGTGGTACATATATAGTAGTAGTGCTCCGGAGAATTTCGTGTGGTCTCAATGGTACGGAATAGCGTAGAAAATTCCAATTCGAAGCGGGTTACCTATTTCTGCGACATTGCGATGCTACCCATTTTCAATCTTAGTCTAACCGGTGTGATACCATTTTCAAATTGCTTTCTCCTGAGTAGTACGCTGTACGTAAAATAAAAATATAATCGTGTACCTAGACGTATGTATAATTTCGCATAAGTAATAAGAAATGACAATGGATGAAGACTGGATCTGGAACGCCCTAAAACCCCACCGTTCCCATCTATGTGCCACATTACTGGGGCAGGGCTGGGCAACGGGAATCTTCGATCCTCTTTGTCGATCGTTTGTTCTGTCTAGGCCGAGATTCTAGAGCCGGTATAACATAATCGATCGTATGTTGTCGGTATCAGATTTGTTCTTGGTGGAATCGTCTGGATGGGACTAAGGAATCTAGATCACGGAAAATTATGTAGCAAGGGGTTTTTATTTTATTTTTTTTATGCAAGTGAGGCTCTATTATCTACAGTTATCTCGAGTCTAGAGTGTGACTGAGATGCTTCATGGAAGATTCAAGAATAGGTAGCTAGCTACGAATCGGTCTTCGCCGGTCAACTTCAGCTCATGAAAGAAAATACCGAATGATGCATCCGGACAGTGAAATTTTCAACGCATATACGGAAATATCTAAGTGGTCAAAATCGGTGATAAGACCGGATTTCCGCATAGAGGCTTGCGGTAGTGGTTTTCAGGCTTGCATGTGGGCGTCCTGTCGGCGTTTTTGCTCAACCACCACCATCTGGCCGGTTACACGTTTATACGTGAAGCTATCGAAGATTCAGCCAAATTGACTTCGCAGGGTCAATTGCTGTATCGAAATTCCATCGCCGGCCCCCTAACCTTAAGGTACACCGTCGCGGGACTTCATGATTGTTCTCCAAGTTTCGTTTCGTAGTCCCCCACAAGTCCACCCTGAAAGTGGATCTGCAAGATCAGATGCCTAGATCCATTGATACAAAGAACCGTAGTGAGGGTAGGTAAAACTGGAGTCGACAGAGAGTCGGGTCGCGACCGCGCAAGGGGGTCATACGTTCCGGGACAAGGGCATTAGGGCTTGATGGCTTGATACCAGATCTTTTCTAATGTATCGAGTTTAGTTTCCAACTTTCTTTGTGAACCGTTACACTATGAAACAAACGCCGTGCTATTATTATGCTATTCTTGTGCGAGTGGCAAATACGTTTTTTCCTGGACGTCTGGTGGGCTGGCTGAGTGTGGGATCTGGAGGATCCCTACCGTTAGTGATCGTCACCAGGTCTAGCGGGAGAAGGGTCTGGATCGAGACTTAGCAGATTCATCGGGGCTCAAGGCAGAGGCTCGGCCAGCTCATGATCTCGTAGAATGAGAAAAGATTGGTGTGAAAAGCGCCATTATCTCAATCGATGCTCAATTAGATTTTCTTCTTTCTATGGAGTCTCGACTAAAAAGCATTGTAGAGGATCCCAAGCCTGCGCAATTTTCAAACGCCGAATGGTTTTCATATATCAAGCCAACCATCTGTTTGTTAGGTAATGCCATCCTTCATAGATCGGATCGTGACAGTTCACCACAAGGGTTTGCATCTGCAAGTGATAAAAGCAATAGATATTAAACCCCCAATAGTAGCACGTGTAAGAGGTCCATCCAACGAATAGCATGCCAAGGAATAATGCAAGCCAAGTATCAGCAAGTCTCAGCCATCGTGGTTCTTCGTGGTCATCGCTTGCTGCTGCTTTACAGAAGGGTCAATATCAGAAGAGTATTAACCACATTTCATCAATAGCTGATATCGTAAAGAACGCCAACTCCGCCTATATAGTACATACAGCACCATATTATAATGGAGAATAAATACCTATACAAGTCTCGGAGCGTTTTAGAGAGTAACAGGAGGCTCGGAGGTTATCCCTAGTTATTACTAAGTAGAGTAATTCGAACGGTGCGTAACGTCGGATTTTCATCCGATTCATGATATTGGTGCCCACGCAATAGATGACAGCATCTTCCCTCCATCTTGGAGTAAACCTGCTACACTAGCTACTTACGTAGCTCAAAGTGATAGCGTGGTCCTGCGACATTACCTACAATTTACATCTTCGATGGATTGATAAAGCAAAGCGCATTTACATACGGATCTCGATACCGTTAAGCCATGATTCATTGTATGATATAACTCTACATAAACTCTACAGGACACAGTATAACGTAAAACTAGACGGTAAAATGAAATAGCAAATTGGGCTTTGTTAAGTTCCCGAGGCTCTGATTTCTTCGTTTTTGGAAAACCATGCGAAACGACTTAAACACATCCACAGTTTATTAATCAGACGATTTCTCTTATCTTGGGAACAGCTGTCGCAAGCAGATCCATGGTATATAGCTGTCCACTCTGTCGCCCTGAATCAACCATTCCCGGGATTAATCTGGAAATATTACATTACCTTGTAAACGCAGATAACAAAGCGCCAGACCGAAGATTCATCACCACGCCCCGTACATAGGGTTCTAAAGTACCTACATCGTGTCGTGAAGAGAGAAAAAAAAAGCCACAGCTAGAAGTATTCGACGCATGAATGAAGCTGTTGTTCGAGCCCGACGGATCCGCTTGATAGAAGAAAACGCGACAGGCCGAGGTCATCGGGATTTTAGGCATCACGCTATTCCTTCCATCCTTTTTTTCTTTTTTCTTCTTACAACTATTATACCCCTACCTCCCTACCTCCTCCCTACCTTGCCCTGCTTGTCCATCAGTCCATATACTAGGTTACACCCCAGGCTATTCGTGACCAGGCACAAACTGGACACCCAGACGACCAAATTGGACACCTGCTGCCCTGCTCCCCGTTAGGTCCCCACTTGGATACTTGCGCCATATTACTGCGTTCTTATACGGTTATACTTGTCCTGCGTACTACCTCTTACTAGCTAGCAACCAACCTAACCAAGACTGGGCCTGTCTTTTCTGGGACTTGGTCAGGCCTCTACATAACCTACTTAACCCTATTACATACAATACAAAAAGAAGAGGACCACCCTTGCGGAGCTCTTGTTTTCTTAACCCGTTCCCCCCCCCCTTGTTTGTAACTGTGGAATAATAAGAACTGGATCTCTCGCCTTGAGTCTACGCCAAACATTCCGAAACAGGGCCCCCCCAAGAAAGCTCCACGCCTCACATTCCATTCCCGACTTTTTTGAAAGGCTTCCATCATATAAGCTGCCAGCATCCCCCTCCCTCCACACAAATACATATACGCTAGTCTACGCCGTTTTGCCACTCTTCAACATGTCCACCCGACCTCAAAAAACACATTACGCTAGCTCTTCGTCACTAGATTCAGACAGCAGCAGCTCACCATCGTCGTCCGACACCGACCTCTCTTTCCGAACCAGCATGGACGTCCAACCCGTTGCGTCGGTCGAGGTGATGCGTTGTCTGCGCTGCCATCGCCACGTCGAGGCCACATCGACCGATGACCCTGCTTCGACAGGGATGATTCGAGTTGGATTCAACCTTTACTATTGCCAGAAGTGTGCGACAGCGGTTGGATACAAATGAAGACATCGCCAATGGGTGTGATGAAAGAGAAAGAAGAGAAAGAGAAAGAGAAAGAGAGAGAGAGGTCGACTATTTTCGACGACAGATTTTCCTACAAGACTACAACAACTCAACAACATTCTAACCTGAACCAAGCAACATTACATTACCATGGGTTTTCGCTAGAAAGAATATGGATTTTTGAACAAATCGCATTTTCAGACCTCAGACCTCCATGAGAAGGAAGCCGACAAATGGCATCCCGCAAAAGCTTTTTGGCTTGGCTATGGTCATGCGCTCTGCGCAGAAAGGAGAAACAAATCAGCAACCAGCCAAACACAAGCTTACGACGCTCCGCTGCATCTGCTGCATCTGCATGGATATAATTTCTCCAAGATGTCTACATTCAGCGACAGGTGCATATCTACCAACGCACAGCACAGCCAAACAGCTTCGCAGGGATTCTAATATTTTTTCTCCCTTTTTTTTAAATTCTACTCTTAGCCAAGTGGGTTTTTTTTCATCTCGAATTCCCAAATTACTCATTTCGCCACCACCACCGACCCCAAGCTTTTTGGGTCGCAGTAAGGTCGACCTTATTCCCAAAACATACGATTGACAGGGAACTTTCGAAACATAGCGAATTCGCTATCTTGTTTGTATCTTGCATGGCGACACGGGATCTTAGCGGACGCTCTCCCGGCTATCTCGCATATCTCCCGTCACCCAACAGATCTGAAGAATCTCGTGGGTTTCGGATCGGGTCTTCCCCCCTCCTCTAGATCCCATATCCATATTACTGACAAATTTATATTTCATGCAATTTGGAGAATTGCATGTTACCACTATGAATTGTTTATCTACGGGATATTGCTCAGATCTCAATACGGGATACGCGGCATTGAGGCGCATACGCCCAGGATGCGACCAGCCGCTGAATCCGAGTCTTGGTTGCTTGGTTGCTAGGCACAGATGTAAGCACCAGCACAAGCACAGCATTGCCTCGGTTAACCAACCACCAACCATCAATCGGACTTAGACGAGTTTGATGATGTGCATTAAGCTTTTGGGCTCTACCGTCGGGCGACGAAAAAGTTTACTACCTCACCTCGCCACAACACCATGCAAACATCACCACTTCGTTTTTCCCTTTGCCTAAGCAAAGCCAACACGAGAGCGGAAGACTTGGAATGGAGAGACAGACACTAGCATGTGCCCCTCTCAACCCCGGCTTGTTTCGAGTCCTGCTCGATTGGGGTCTTCACACGTCATACGCATCTCGACCCAAACAACCCGGGCCAATCCAGACTCTCCAATGGTCTTTACTGTGGGCTCCCATCTCATAGTATAGCCAATCACCGCTCCGCAACCCGGTCCTAGCCCCGGCAAATACTACCGAACCCCGGTCCGTCTGGCGCTCCTGTGACGTTTTTCTGCTTTTACCTCCCACCAATGGCGCCGGCGCTGCGGCGAACGCTATGCAATCACACACATTGTGGTTCTTCGTTCGCGCGCGTGCAATATCAATCAATCTATTTCAAAATATTTCCCCCATCTTCCCATGTATATATATGAGCTATGTATATATGTAGGGGAGGTCCGCTTCGGAAGACGCACGTGCAGCAGCTGGCGGTCTGCTTGCGTCCGACCGTTGGACAACCTCCCGTTTACGTGCGCGTGCAGCATGGGGGAAAAATAATAAACATCGTTCCTCGAGTCGGCGACTGCGGAACTACATACCCTAACTCGGCCCTTGCAGGTCCCATGTACAATCAATCCCCTCTTCTACTGGCACGTTGCTGTCGACAGCATTCCTGCCTTGCAGACTAATTCGCTTCGCTTCTTTTTTCCCACCCCTCGAAAAGCGAAAAGAAAAAGCCAAAAGCTCGTATCGATTGGGCTAGCTGCTTTTTTTCGTATCCCGTCCCCATGTCGCTCTGTCGGGCGCTTTCGGATGGCCTTTTCTGATTACCGCGATATCTTATTCCGTTTCGCATAAATTGAATGAGTGGATGTTCGATACCCCCCTTTTCCTTACCCCCATTTTGTCTTGGCGGGTTTTGGTGGTAAACTTGTCGGTCGGGTTGCATTGGTTTGGGTTCATTTTTTTCATGTACTTTGCTTCTCTTTTTCGACGGCGTCCAATTGGGGAACTGGGGTTGGGCATGATGTGTGGGTACCAATGGACCTCGGGTATATGAATTGGGAGGCATCTAGGGTATCGACACGCGGGCGGGCGAAATACACGAAGGGCATAATGGTTTGGGGGAATTTGGAATGGAAAACCATAAGGGGGATCTATCTACATTAGGTGGCATTTTTATTACTATATTTTGATATAATTCAAATGATGATATATTGCCTTCTCACTATTTGTTTCCCAATTCAATTTTTACCTGTGACTTGATTAAACAAAACTTGATCAATATGAAGGATTTGAAAATTAATTAGAATTTTCTAAGCTAGTAAAGATATTCGAACCTACAGGACAAGTACAAGTGGGACACTTGGAACCGCCGGTTTCTCTAATCTCCTAAGCGTTACATGTACTATTCCAAATCGAATGGATGAGGCTCTCTCGACATATCTTATCAATTACAAGTCCATGAGTAGACTAGATGCGCAATATGCATATAGCTTACCTGTATAAGCGTTTAAGAGCCATGCCCAAGCCGTCGCAGTCTATAACACTACCGTGTACGTACATGCACTCATTTATGCGCATGATATTCGTACAGCCGGGCTAAGAAGCGGGCACTAGATGCCGCACTCCAGATTAGAAGGGAGCTTGCAGGAGACTAGTGTTGTACTATAGGAAGGACGGCGCGCAATGAATATTCGACGGTTGTTTCTAGCTTTGGCATATGGGCGCGGCGCCCAAGGATTATGGACGGGAAATCTATGATACCATCGATAGCACGCCCCTTTTTTGCTTAGATATTGCGTCTCTAGCTTATACGCTTGAATTAACTCTAAACCCCTAAGATTGAAATGTTATATTTCACATGCCTACTAATCACTTAGGTACACAAGATAATCTCTTTTTGCCATGTGGTTGTACTGGGTAGGGTAGCTATGAGGTAGATTGGCATCATGATAGCTATGTCTTACCAAACACCTTGATGCAAGATGCTACCAAGAAACCAGTCATATATTAACTTACTTCATATATTAACTTACTATAGCGTCGTATAGCCATGTCTATCAGCGAGCTTAGCTGCAATAGTCGTGGCCGTTATTGGTCCCTGCTTGTCTCCTTGATCTCCTATAGGTCAGAGAGCTCTACCCCAGCTCGACTTCGTCCTACTATGCTAGTAACAGCCGCGAGTCAGAGCTTAAGAGGTCGACGAGTAAGCTTCATGCCGTGCTTATTCCAACTACATGAGCTCGACATGTGAAGCAGCTTAGCTGTTTGCACAACTGCACTGCGACACCATGATAGCTGTCTTCAACCATACATGCCAAGCCACGACTCCGGCAGATCCTTAAATCCTGCTTGTTCAAAAGAAGGGTTCGGCAGCTCTCCGTCTGAGGGGACACTGCAACCCTCTCATCGTTTAGCATACCCTGTGAGCACATGCGCGCATAGGAACAGGTGCCCTAAGCATAATGTCATAGAAGCTGGCAAGCCTTGGTTGGCCCGAACATGATCCTGAATTATCCAATTCAGCCAAAATGCGACGATCAGGGTCCTTTTTCATCATCATGCAGGATGCGCGTCGACATCATCGCGCAGCACAACCTCCTCGTCCCGAATTTCGAGGTACACGCCAACAGGTCGAACCGCAGATCAATTTGGCGGCTAGCAACCCTTAACACATGTATACATACCTACATACCTACAGTGTATGCGCGGTGTGGATTCTGTCATCCCTTGATAAACGTGCGTTCGCGGCGTCGAATGCAAGCCTACCTACCTAACCTACCTAGCATATATAGCTCACAACATAATTCGGCCCCGTTCGTGAAATGCTGTGTACTTGCTATTCTACCCAATACGAAAATTGCCCAACCCTAGCCACACGCTCAAGCATGCCCTGCGTTGGCGCATATCAGCAACGGAGAAAAAAAACAAAAAAAAACCCCTATCTGATACGCTATGGTTCGCGGGGAAGTAATCGTATTAGCCTAGTCGTCGGCTACTCAGGCAAATGAGGGAATTCAGAAAGGTGCGCGGGGAAAGCTCCAACCCGTTGGCGGTCCGCGCAGCATTCCAGTAGGCGGGATAGGATGGTAACATTACCTGACCCCCACAAAAGAGCTTGGAAGCTGGTTATCCGGCGTATCTGAGTAGCTACTGTTGATGTCGCCGACGGGTCATGAATGCATGCTAATGCAGACTGGGTATGGTTTTGGGGTAAGAAGTTAAAAGAATGATGATAAGCTTGGGGAGTGTCGGCGCCAACACCAACACCAGCTCCAGCTCCAGGAACGTGTTCCCTTTAAAAGTTTACGCCGGCTATCTCGCGAAAAATAGCTGCTGCGAATCAGGTCGGCCCAGCAAAGCGCCGTCGATTTTCATGCCTTGGTCAAAGATTGTCAAGCCTCTTAATCTAAGCCTTGGGTTGTTTTTTTGGGGTTTGGGTAGGAAAGTTTTCCGGACTCCGAGCCGGTAGATTATAGACCAATAAAAAACAAGCGCTCCAAGATTCCAAGATTAGCTTGTGTCAAACAGACATCATAAGCTCTCACAAGCTCTCACAAGCTCCTACAAGCTCCCCAATGGCCATGCAAGATGGGTACCCACCAACCTTTACCCAAAAACCTTAACTGAAGCTCTAATGCGAGATGTAGATTGATGTAGATTGTTTCCACCAAGGCGGATGATGTAGTGTAGCTAAACCTGTAATATGATGCAATACCGAGATCCCGGAACACCGGTTGGTTCCCGCTAGCTTGCTAAACTTGGCCGGCCTTCCGGCTTATTGTAACATGCCAAGTATCGTTAATAGGTCTCTTATAAGCTTGGATATTTATCTGCATTTAGCTACTCAGCTAATAATAAGTCTTGAATTATGTAAAGGGATAATCACGTAATACATAGTAGACAAGCATTTAGGCGGTACCTACCTACCTGGAGCCTCTTAGTCTTAATAGTAAGCCTCATAGCTTAAGTTGACTCAACCGATCGGAAGCATATGCAGGGACGACTATTTCAATTTTCGACAAGTTCTTTTTTTAGGTATGAACTTGTAGTAAGGCAAGGAATAGCAGAATTGGTAATTCACTTAAGGTTTGGGAAGAGTTTTGTTTCTTTGGCTTAAGGTAAGGCCCAGATGCACTCAATTAGATGGGAAGCTTGAAAACTAGCAGTTAGTTAGTTGAATTGAGAAACTAGCCCACTCAACTTTAGATAACAATAACAATAAATAACAACACCAACTATAAATAATATCTCACTTCTTCAACTGACATATACCTCCGTGTGTCAACTCTATAACTCCTCCTTTTACCAAGTGCCTTCTCGCCGAATTTTTAAACATGGAAAAAGTTATAATAGAAATCACATTAAACTTGGACTTGCTGTTCGTATCAGTTAGGTAGTTAATTGATAAACAAACATAAAAATATGTATAGTTTATTATTTACCTTGTGTATTCATGGGAATAAAGTCTTACTGAACCATTCATACGAATTCGTCGTATGAATACCGTGCGAGGTAAGCAATAGCTCTATCCCGTCGCATTAACCCCGCCGTTAACCGCTACGATTCCTATTGGCCTCCAGCCACCAGCAACCTTGGATCAACTTATTTATTGTAGAATTATGAGAGAAAAGGGGCTCTGTATATAAAATTAAACATTTTGGGTCATTTGCTTCATCTGTTTCATCTATCTTGATATTGGGTAGTCACAATACAAGCGCCATGTCGTCTTTTATCTCACTCGATCTCTCATACGAGGGCGACTCAGTTACGGAAAATAAAATTGTTGCTACACTTCAGGACCTCGTCGACGACGCAGAATCCCCCAGGTCTGCGGCGAAGATAATCAATCGGGTGATTATTGATGACTGCCGTGATGCTTCTATTTCTTACAATTCGGCATCAGATCCGACAGCAGGGCAGATAGAGTCCGGTACCGTCCGTGCCCCTAACCCCGGCGGATGGATGGAATATCTCTGGGACTGCCTGGGAAGAGCAGCAATGAGAGTACCTGCTGACCATAGAGGCCAAGACAGACTTGTAAGCCTGCTCCAGGAACTCCGGCAACTGCCTAAGATCCTTGTCCCCGGGCTTGTTGCTGGAGAGATGAGGGAAACCATACTCTGGAATATCACGAAAGAAACTCGGTATGAGGGCCTTACCCAGTGGCTTTGGGATCTTGATCAAGGTAATTCCTCGAAACTCTTCCGTCTGGATCCTGTAACTCACCTGTCTATTTAACCTAGGTAACTTTAATGGTGCACGCCAGGTAGAGAGTGACCCAAATGCTGCTGCTGCCTATATCAACTTCTCTGCTTTTCTGGCACGCCTATTGGCGGCCGGCGTAGCAGACACGAACACCCTGAGCGCACTACGACGACCGTCGCCATTCGCAACAAGTCACCAAGATCGTATCTTACATGACTTGCCTCGCCACGAACCTTACGCAGCAGCTGCGGCCCAGTGGATTATCTATGCTGGGGATGTACTCTTCGAGCTATGCGAAAAGCGCATACTCGTCGAGGTCGGGAGTTTGAGATATAGTCCAGCTTTGTGGCGCGTATGGAGCGTGAAATTTAAAGCTTTTGCCGAGAGCAACGATCCTAGCACTGAGACTCGAGAGTTTGCTAGGCAGGCTGTGGATAAGATGGGCCAGTGTAAGAGGGACGGTATTAATCCTGCGAAGAGCGTGGTTGAGAAGTTTGGTTATATACGCCCTGACGAGGACTAGCATTATGAACTCAGTCAGTAGTATTTGGCTAAACTAAATCCATTCTAACAACAAGCTCATCATCATTTGTCGTCTAGGTAGTTTTGTGCTCATCATTTTTCGTTCTATGTAATGCGCCCCGCGTTGGGGTGAAGTCTAGTATATTCCTCATCTTTACGTCAACCCGTTATGAGTCCCTTTCTATATCCAAACATCGAAGGAACCCATATAATGCCATCAAAATCCGTGTGGAATAATTTGACTGACGCTTTATTGCACTATCGAATCATCCTTACCTCCACGTCTAAGTTGGGGACCTATTACCCCTATTACCCCTATTAAACTCCACTTTTCGCACGTCCCCATGAAAATATCAGGCGATCGGAAGTGTCAAATCCGCTATGCAAATCCCTTTAGTGGTCTCGAACAAAGGGGTATCCAATTGGAACGATGCGGTAGCGGCCCCTAGTCGCTCTTCTGATTGAGACTCTTGAATTGTCGCTTCAGTATATCGACGAGTTTACCCAGAGCACCGAAGACGTAACCAAGTCCGAAGCTCCAGTTGCGAATTCGCACCGTGTAGATGAAGAAGTACACGAGAGCCCAATTGGAAATGCAAAAAGGTAGGAAGATACCGAAGTCTAAAGTTTTATGTTAGCATATTATCTCTGTACGTATATGTGCACATTTTCTAAGGGTTTGCAGAAGATATGGATATCAATTTACCTCGCCATGCTTCACTAGCATTAACATTTAGTGTGGCAAGATATTCATTGCCAACACTGTACGGGCAATACTGGCACCCAGTTGTGGCTTCAGGATTGAGTAGGTAGCCTCCGGCACTCCGTGTAAACTCGCCAGCGTAGGACTGGCAAGTCTTGCTCGGAGGCGCGTCAAACTGAGCAGTCTCTGACGGGTCGCAACGGACGGGGACCCCATCAAGCGACACGGCCAGCATACCGCCGATCCAATATGTAGAGGGGTTGACCCAGTACATCCAATACCTCCAAAACACAGGGAGTGTTGAATAGGATCGTACCACACCATTGAATAAACTGAACATGACGAAGAAGAATGGCAATACCTACACCTGGTAGTTAGTATCGGCAAGTCTATCAAGATGCCAAATTCTGGAACTTACGTTATCAATGACTCTCAGGCTAGGTGCGAACGCGCAGATCCACTGACCCCAGCTGGTCATGAACAGGAACATAAGCACCGTCATTATGAACGAATATCCAGCAGCTAAGCTATCGTTGGCGAGACCGGTAGGCCAACACCATAGAGCCCAATATATAACGCCGGAAACTATGGCGGCGGGGATTTCAGCAACGATATTAGCAGTGCTGAAGGCTACCCAGCCATAAATACGAGCAGGGTACTCGCGGGCTTGCCATAAGCTTAGGTTTTGGTCGAACCTGGGCACGACGGCATTAACGATGGTGGCTGGAATTATGATAATTAAGAAAATCGTGAACATGCGGTTCTGCATGTCCTGGACGCTGTTTCCGAGTTTCCAGAATGTGAATCCGTTGAAGACTCCGATTAGCACCGCGACGAATAGTCTTCCGTAGAGATAGGAAGATCTGCGCCAATATTGCCTGAACATGCGCTTTGTCAACTCGACTGTCTGTATCCAAGCTGATGCGGCGAACTCCCTTTGCCGTTCATTTGATACTTCACCGCCATGTGGCACCGCGCTACGGACTCTCTTGAGACCATCTATCTCCTCGATGACATTTTGCGCCTGCTCACTGTTCCTCCACTCCTCGTTCCAATCAACCTTGGTACCATCAGGTCGCCTATGAGGTCGCGCAGCAGTTTCGAGAATGAACTCGGCGACGTTCTTCTCAGGGGGGCATGTAGCCCCGCGCTGAGCAAAGTAGTCTATGACATCCTTGCCATTCTCTCCGATAGGGCCAAAGTAAAAGGTGTTCCCTCCCGGGTTAAGAGCAAGTACCATGTCGAATTGTTGGATCAAGACTGAGCTCGGTTGGTGGATAGTGCAGACAATTGCTTGACCCGCGGCGCAGAGCTTCTTAAGGAAAGTGACGATCGAGTAGGCTGACTGGGAATCAAGACCAGATGTTGGCTCATCTAAGAACAGAAGTAAGGACGGCTTGGCGGCAAGCTCCACACCAATGGTGAGTCGCTTGCGTAATTCAACGCCGAGCGAGCTGATGATGGCGTCTTGAAGGTCGTTGAGTTCGAGCAAGTCAATAATCTTGTCTACATATGCGAGCTTCTCGGCTCGGGGAACAGACGCTTCTTGTCGCAACAGAGCAGAGAACTCGATGGCTTCTCGGATAGTTTGAGTTTCGTCATGAAGATCCCCTTGGAGGCAGAATCCCGTATTCCTTTGGAACTCGGCTCCCAGCGGCTTGCCATCAACGAACATCTCACCTGTTACCACACCGGTTCGCTGTCGCTGCGCTAGAGTGTTCAGCAAGGTCGACTTGCCAGCGCCGGATGCACCCATAAGTGCGACCATGATACCAGGCTTCGCGTAGCCATTGACTTTATTTAGAAGTTTACGTTCGCCCCCGAGGTAGGGTACCGTGTACTCCACGTCTCGCCAGGTGAATATTGATTCACTCTTTGTCAGTCGCCCCAAGGCCTCTCTCTGTTCCTCGCTAGTAGCTTGGGCGTCCCCAACCTTGGTGGCGGAAGACCCGCTGCTGTCGGCACCTTCGTTCTCAATGTCGGATGGAGCAGCAGCTTTCTTGGCTTGCTTCTTCGCTCTTCGACTTTTCTTGAAGACTAAAGCGCCGCCGCCATCAGATGAGAAATCGAACATCTCCGTCGCGAAAACTGTGATGAGGAGATAGAGAATCCCGAAAGCAATCACAACACCAAAGTTTCGCCATAGGTTCGAACGGCTATAGCCAAGGGCAGTTTGTAAGTAGTCACTTCCTGCAACTACTCGGGAGTTTGGTTTAGAGCCAGTAAGAGCGCATCCTTGATACTCCGGCAGAATGTTAAGACCTCGAGGGACGAGCTGTTCAGGGGCACAATCCATCACTTGATCCGAAAGCTCGTTTGTTAAGACTGCCTCGAAGCTGTAAGATAAAGGATTGATCCAATATAGCCATCCGAACCAGATGTACTTGTCTAACAGTTGTGTCTTGGGTATGGCATACCCTGTGAAGATAACAAGCAAGTTGAGAGCAAGAGTAGAGAAGCGCAAAGCGGTATCGATTTCCGGCGACAAACTGGCAAACATCCGGTAGAGGGCCGTGATCATTATCGTCGTGGTATACACAAATAACAAGTATATCCAGAACTTGCTTACATCGACATCCAAGTTCGTCATGAAGTACATGGCTATCCCAAATACAGAAACCTGAGCGAAGATGAGAGGAAAGTCTAGAATAAGACGAGCAAGTGGCACGGCGGAAGGACGGTAGAAGGCGTAATCCCGGTGACGAGCGACGATCGCACGGCCACCGACGGCCTTCCCGAGCTCTGCTAACTGAAGCCAGCCAAGGAAGACCACGGAGAAGAACAAGGCGCCGCCGCGGGTGAAAGCCCCCGCAGTTGAGAACGGTTCCTTGTAGTAGATGGAGCCGACTATGAGACCGCTAGAAATTGTAATGAAGAACTTCGTCCCGAGAGTCAACTTATCCCCGATTAAGAGCCAGAATTCTCGTTTGGTACACGCCCATACCTGGTGAGTGAACGATACTGTGTAGGGGGACTTCTTGCTGACATGCTTCGACTTGGCCTCCTGCACGGCACCTTCGAATTTCCTCGCGTCTGCGAAATCTGTGCGTTGGAGGTGCTCCTCGTAGTCTCGCACATCTCCCAACAGCTTTTGGTAGTTCGGCGAATTGCGGAAGGCCGTCTCTAGCTCTTCGGCCGTTTTAGGTGCTCGGTCCTCGAACCCAGGTCGGAAACGCCTCTCGTTAGGATCAGTAACAGCGGTCAAGAAATCCGCCGTAGTCTGCCTTTCGGGACATTCAAATCCTAGGTCAATGAAGTACTGCTTCGCATCCTTGGCGGGCCCTGAGAATATTTGCCGGCCTTGGTCAATGACTAGGACTTTATCCATAAGCTCATATATGCCTTCACCGGCTTGGTATAGTGTCACGAGTGTTGTCCGATTGCTAATATCGGTCATAATTCTTAGCGACTTGGCGTAGTCGAGAGCTGTTGAGGCGTCTAAGCCGCGAGTTGAGTTATCCCATGCCATCACGGTGGACTTTGATGCTAGCGTCTCAGCGATGGATACTCGCTTACGCTCGCCGCCGGACACTCCTCGAGTGTAGTCATCACCAACGAGTGTATACTAATTTTGTCAGTAACTGACTTAGCGAGACATAGGTATTCAGAGATATCTCGGGGACTATGGCAATTACTTACCTTGGTATGACTGATACCGAATATTTTTAACAGGGCGTTAGCGATGATTGGTATTTCCTCTTTAGCTCCCTTCTTCGTCTTATTCATGAGCGCAAATGTGAAAGTTTGCCAGACGTTAAGCGAAGCGAAGTGAACGTCGTCTTCGGGGTTGTAGTTCACTTCTCCTCGATACATCTGTTTTTGCTTCTTGGATGGGATGCCGCCGTATGATACTTCTCCTTCGACAGCCGCGAATGAATCGACGTTGTTGCTGACGGCTTTAAGAAATGTGCTACATCCGGAACCGGGGCGGCCCAGAACAAGCATCATCTCGCCGTCGCGCACGCATCCTGTAAAGTCGTTGATTAATGTACGCGTCGACTGATTTTTTCCGAGTCGCAAAAAGGGGAAAAAACGCGAAACAATGTGGTATAAGTCGGGGCCGAAAGTTCCAATTATGGCGTCCGGGAGCGTGCGAACGAAGGAAGAAGCGCTCTCCACGCCCTTCACCGTAAGATTCTTATATACGACACCGACTCGTTTTTCAGAGCCGTGTTCCGTACGCTTTTCAAAGTGGCCATCACGCATGAATTTTCCTAGCTCGAATTCTTCCTCTTCTTCTGTTACAACCTTTTCGTCGTCCCCGAGTTCAACTCGAGCCTGTGCCGAAAACGTATCGGCTGCTTCACTACGACGACTTCGAACTTGAGTCAAATCGAAGTGTCTGCTTGATTGTGAGTCCCTCGTTCTTGTTCCCTGTAGCCGTGAGAGGTTGTGTCTTAATACTTCCAGTTCCTCCATGGCTTCGTGTTCATCAAAGTGACCAACGTCTCTTTCACCCCAGGTGCCCTCCCCGTTACCGACCGAGTCAGAATCATTGTGTTCGTTATGACCTTCCAAAACCTGCGGAGTTCCAGTTGATCTTCTCCTATCGAGATGAGCATCTTCACGATGCCATAGATTTACTGGCACTCCAAGCTCCCTGCGATGAGAGGCATCGCTACCCAAGCCACTAGACCACATGGCCCTGGTCTGTTAGCCACGTGGTTAAGGTTTGTCGGACAGGCGTTAACCACGGGCGCGAGTATCTTGGGACGACTTGAACAATGAAACACGATATCCGTTTCTTGGCTGAATCTGAGAAAATTTTCAGGGGTGGTATGAAGACCGTGTAAAGTTGAGAATAGTTACAAGCTTTCGAAAATTAAAATAATTCACCAAGAATCCCACTGTTTTCACTGGAGATAATATATGTTATGTGGTGATCATTGGTAAATTTAGTGCTAGTTTGAAGGACAACTGCAATAGGGAAATGGTTGATTGTTAAGCAAGAGACTATGTTAAAACCAAGCTGATAGAGGTGTAAGTATGAAATAGGTTGAGGCCGGCCCACCACACTTAATCGCCAATCGGTCATGGCGTTAAACATAACATGTGCGTTATGCCGACCGGATTCCCTAGTTTATACCAATCTCAAGTTCCACGACGGATATGTCAACTCTCCGGACCTGTTATAATTAAGAACATACTACTGCTGCATACATCGCGGCTTGTACCGCCATTGATAACTAGGACGACCGTGCGAGTTTTCAGTGGCCGAAACCATCCCCGGACATTCCACGACATATCGGTGAGATAACGACCCAGTCAGCTCAACAAATAAGAACGGGAATAGATAGGCCATATTAGTCGCCTCGTTGAGGTAGGTATACGCAATGGTTATTACTACTGTGAATCCCAAGGATTATGGTATCGCTGACGGCGATATATCTTCTCCACTAGTAAGGATGGACGGATCAACTCCTTGATAAAGAATAAAAATAAGTACGTAGATCCCACATATCTTTCGGTGTTAAGCATGGAGTTTAGGTGCGGTACTAAGATCTCAGATTTATTTTGCCTAGAAATACTACTGTATCTGTACCAACAGGCCGGGACCTTAACCAAACCATTGTTGTGATAGCTGAATAGTCACATAAGCTTACCCTTGCGGCCAATTTCGACCCGAGCCTAACATCTTAGAACTCCGGACCCTGTATGTATGCATGTAGGTAAATCTCATGTGGGTCATATACGCCTACTTTTAAGATCTGAGAACCGGAACCAATAGGAGTCTCTCCAGAAGACCTCATGTAGATCTTCAAGTTATTTTTTGTTTAATGACGCTTGAGGTATATCATATTCAACATAGACACTCTTTCCATATAGGTTTCTTCGAGAAAGTACAGTTTGAAAGATAATCACCGCTTACTTCGGAGCAAACGAAATCTCAAAACTAGATGATAAAATGTTTATCATGTACTTGATACTTTTCACCTAGACGATTATTATGAGGCCTATTAACGTTGTTAATAAATTACATGGCGATGCTATATTATAAGTTAATACGTTCCGAACCTAAAGTTTCACCCTTTATACATGTAATATTTAGTGATTTAAAGGCCTAAGCAGGTATTGACAGGCTTAAGAAGTTCCTAATAATACGTACGATTTACTTCCGAACCAATAGATGTTTTTCTTTTTCTTTTTTTACTTAAAAATTGCGAACTTATTCTCACCTGTAGAGTTAAATCTCACTGAGCATTATCAAGCTTTGGCTCTTCTAATTACAAATTTACGCTTACGAAGCACTAATGCTGTGTTTCCCCCATAGTTAATAGGAGCCAATCAGTTAATAAAGATACAGCTAGCTGGGGCTAGGAGACATCTGCCGAGAAATGGCAAATTGATCCCAGCCAGCTTCGCGATTCGGCTTTCAATATGAGTAAGGTAGTATTTAAGTAAAACTCCTATCTCAAGATGTACATAAATTCCAAGTCTGTGGTCCTAATACCAGATGCCACATCAACCCCTCTGGACTTAAGTTAACACAGATCTTATAAACACGTATCCGGTAATTCTTCAGTGTTTATCCACATCATAGTCGTAATAGATAATTAAACCGCTAATCGCATACTCCCATTTACTCGAGTCGCTCAATACGTTTATAGGCAATTTCAAGCTACCCCTAAACCTTTGGAATTATATGGGCACAATACCTACCTATGATTCGAAGATTCACAGCAACTGAGCCCCTTGCGTAGACGCGTAACCCAATGCAAGTTAATCTCACTTGTTGGTCAGTCCAAGCATTTAAAATAATGGAAATAGACGTGAAATCTGATTTGAGTTAATAAGCAACCCGTATTCGTCGTTATAAGATGAAGTTCAGCTTCTAAGGCAGCATGATCATTACTACTAAAAACGGCACTGATCTTGCGCGACTTATCTTAAAATAACTTTTTGTTTCTTACCTACCTCTATATAAGCTTATTCCGCCACATCCGAATCTCCGATTACCTAATAATCACCTTCAGGAAGACGTCCTAGATCCAATACCCCTTTACCCCTGAGTCTATGTCGTTGAAATATAGGACGCTAATCTTTACGTGGGGGGATCAGAGGGCCACCCAGAATAGAGTACCTAGGAGTAAGATTATATATGTACCGTAGGTTAGGTCTTTAAGCACCTCATGATATCACTAATACATCCTTGTCCCCCCCGCATCAATATCTTTCATCCTTGCTATGGGTTATTCACCAATCAAGTTTGTGCAACTCGCCATATTTGGCAGTTCACCAAAATGGCGTAACACGTAACTAACCCCACCGTGTCTCCCTTAAGTTGTAATGACGGAAGTTGAGTCCAGGTAGTGGCTAGCTTTGGTAATGAACGTTATTCCTATAGCAACTAATGTGAGAACGGTCGCATTCTTAGGTCCTTATCGTCCTCCGGATTCCCTGGAATAGGGATATCCAGGAAGTTCGGCTCGATATACCAAGCAGGGTTGCCACCCCATTCGTTGTCTCCTTCACCTTTCGAGTGCGTAATACTCCACCCATTCCCCAACCACCTCAGCTTGTTCGATCCATTGCCATCAATACTTTCCCAGTCATAATCCTCCCACCTGGGTGCTCGTAGAGCCTCAAGCGCATGCAGTGCGCTCCCCGGCCATAAACCCACAATACGCTCGCCTAGGCCTCCCTCGCTCTTATACCAACTATGACACGCGTCCGTATAAACAGTACGCTTGAAATATTCATCGCAGTACTCATCCCAATCACGCACACGCTCAGGCTTAATCGTCATACTGGCGTAGTCTTCTTTCTGTAGTTTTCGGATACTTTTTATAATGTAGTCGCCTTGAGTTTCGAGCATCACAGTTAGAGATCCGGCTCCAATGGCTGCATTCGGGCCGAGCATCATAAAGAAATTGGGAAACGAATCTACTGTAAGTGAGAGATATGCCGTGGGGTATGGTGTGAAGCGTGACTCCAGCGATTGGCCAGTGCGTCCATAAACTGGGAATGGTGGTGCCGTCGAGGTATTGAATCCCGTAGCGCAGACAAGAACATCAAGGGGAACCAAGCGGCCTGACTTCAGAGTCACTCCACTTTCCGTTATCGCTTCTATAGGGTCAGTGACGAAGTCCACGTTGTCCTCGACAAGCGCCTCGAGATAACCCGGACCTGGCGTATTACGCCGGCAACCAATTCCAAAAGCTGGGATCAAGAATTCTGCGATTTCGGGCTTCTTTGATAGTCTCTGTTTCATCGCCTCACTGAATAACCCGATTGCTCCCCTCTGCATCTCCGATTCCCTCAACGAAACAGGGTGAGATATATTTCCGTTTACTTCGATAACCCTGCGAAAGTTCAGGAATTTCTCGGGATCGTTGGCAAATTCTTGACGTTGTTCCGGTGTAACTTCATAGAAACAGTTGAGCTCGAATCTAGAATCAAGGATAAGAATCGTAGCAACTTACATTCGAATTTAGTCGGGCTCAATCCGAGCTTTTCCATCACGGCTGAGGTTGTCAATATAAAGAACCCACTTTTATTTTGGAAAGGGGGGACGTACCATCGCCAAATGGATTTGTGATCCACGTCTTGCTTCTGACAAAACATGAAAGATGCGCCCCTTCAATCTTCTGTAAATTTGGAACGATCTGTATAGCGCTAGATCCATTCCCTATAACTCCAATTCTCTTGTTCTTGAAGTCGTAACTATTACTCGTTAGTCGATTAAACCATCACCATACCGGGATTGTGCACACCTTTCCTTCCATAGTGCTGAATGCATGGTTTCCCCTTTAAAGGATTTTAAACCAGGGATATTAGGCCAAGCAGGGTCGCTGAGACTTCCTCTAGCAGAAACGAGGACGTCGGCTTCGTCTTCAAAGGTCTCTTTGGTATCAGTCCGCTTAATTGTTAGGGTCCTGTTGTTATGTAAGTATATGGATGTCCATCTGAGGAGAATCTTTAAGACCATTTCTTCCTGTTATCATCCCACCGACAGGATTCTACGCTATGTGATAGCTTGACATATCTGAGGACTCCATATTTCTCGGCTGTCCCTCGGAGATACGAACATATCTCCTTTTGAGGTGCGTAGAAAGCAGACCAGTCAGGATTCGGATTGAACGAGTATTGGTAAGAATGTGCTGGAATGTCGCATGCACACCCTATAGTACGTGAGCGAACCAGACGAGCAATGGCCGGGACGAATAAGACCAATTCATACCTGGATACTTGTTCACCCACCACGTACCACCTACTGATTCGTTTCTTTCGTATATTCGGAAGTCGATATTGCGTAAACGCTGTGGTATACGAATACCTAAGTAGATTCCGGAGTAGCCAGCCCCTATTACCCTAACTTTCATGGGCCTGTGGCCATCTATAGGCGCCTCTTTGATTGTAAATGGTGTTGAGTAGTTGACGGAACCCATAATGGAAGAATAACTCTCGTACATAATCTACATAGAACAAACTTTCTTGAGAACAAACAGGCCACTCCGGATATATATCTCTTCTTAGAATGAGCAGATCTTAATTGGTTGATCATCTCGCTAATCGTAAATACTAGTCACTTCATTGTTTCCCCGCATTCCAGGCTCGAGATCCTATTCAATATCCCGGCCCCTATTCAATATCCCGGCACTTATAATTCATTTGGAGAAGTAAAAGGGGAATATCGCCTCTCATACTCCAATAGACGTGGGTGTCTAATCGGGTATAGTACGTACGTGACATCAGAGAAGAACGACAGGTCGGTTAATGCTTTCGGAACCCGAATATGCTATATGATTTTCCGGTGCCAGTTGAGGAGTAGGTCTCAACTGTCTTCACTCCAATGTCATCTTTACCAATATGGGACCACGTCGGCATTTATGCGGTTCAGTTGGAGAATTAAAGGCCCGCCCCTCGCAACATCGGCAATAACGTTAAGAGATGAAGATAAATACCTACCCAATTAACTCCACGAAGCCTAGCAAAGCAAGAGTACCTAAGGTAGTCAATTATCTCGTTAGGAGGTTGCTTACGATTTTTTAAGCGAACGGTTTCCATGTTTACCTATATTATGCGTAAATCCAAGAGATACTTGTCCATAACTAAATGATAATTAAAGGTAGTTAAGTAGTTATTATTGATTAATCAACTACTTAAGCAATGGTTAAATCGATACTTAAGGAAAGTGAGTTCTTATATCTAAACCGTTCATATTAAAATACTACCTGGTGCATAATTGTAGCTTCTAATGGCGCCCAGGCCGAGACTCGATTAATACTCTGATTAGTAATTTAGATATCTAAGCAGTTCACATGTTAAGAAATCCGAGGTACTTGGGGCTAATCAGTGAAGCGAGGAGTAAGATAGAGAACAGCCCGTCGAAAGTTCAGTGGGAATAATATCTTGTAAGGGATCATTGATGCCTCCCTCTCTTAAGCACCCGGAAATCTCTCGGGTATTTTTTATTTTTAACAGCCAGGGTACCTTAGGGGACTGCCGTTTGAGATAGTATCATATCATTTACGTAGCCAATAGTTACGACTGAGGAGCATCTCGAAATTAAGCATATTTGTACTCCTTACCGACGTTTGTTTACATATAGCTACCTATATCTCACATGTATTTCATCATTCCAATAGATTGAATACCTACCTATTCATATATAGTGGATTGCCAACGTACAGCATATGCTTTAAAGGTATATAGCTACTTACCTATATAAGTTCTCACTAAAAAACCGAATCGGGGCAAAGCATTGTGTTAATTCAACTGAGTGGAGTAAAGAGTACTTGGAGAGGAGGAAAGAAATAAAGCTTATTGAAAAAGTTGAAAGACTATTTTAAGGTAAAATGTAACTAAGATAAATTCTTGAACTTATTTGTAACAACTAGTCGATTAAGCTTCTCGATAGTTATGTGTTAAATCTTATGCTTTGATTATAATTACCCGGTTACCCAGTTACTTAACATGATGATGCATTAGCTTTATATTCTTGACTCATAAGTTAAAGCCTACGTACGTTGGTACGTATTGAGGTCAAATGAGTCTGTGTTAGTTAAAGTTAATAGCTTCATCGGAGTAAGGTTATTCACTCGTGTTTCGAAGAATACGCTCGCCCCTTAATGAATTGTACCTAAGTTAGTATGAGAAATGTATCTTGTAGAAATAGAAATAGACAAAATGCCGTAGCATGAGGATGAGAATTAACTACAACTGATCGATCCTAAGATGCCTGATACTATTATAACTAACATGTTTAACGCATCGAATCATGCACCTATGGATCGAGCCAGTGGTCAGTAAGCAGTAAGTAAACCCCACCAAATGACCGCACATGGCTAGACGAAAGAAATGAGCCAATGGAATTGTACAGTATTGGACCGTGTTCTACAAACTCAATTTAATGGCTTAGGTACACATGCGTGTAGGCGCCGAGGATCGTCAGCGCATGGCTGCTAATATTGATGATCTAGTCACTTTGGCGTACACGTGTGTGTCCAGTTGGGCGTGCTGTAACAAATTGTGCTTTTGTATTTGTACATATCATCGATATAGATGACATCAGCGCCGCACATATTGCTTAGACCAAAAATCGAGATCTAGCTTTAGGTAAATGTTAGGTACCTAGCCTAAGGTACTTAATTAGCGAATCTTGGATCGCGTCGCAAAGGAAAAAAAAGGAGACACGTATTTTGAGTTGGGGTGGTTCAACGCACTAAATCGTCTTACTCTCAGCTGTGCCCTTTTTTCAGGATCAAAGCGGACGGCCCCTCAGGCAGTCTGGGCAACCCTGGGCAAGCGTATTGATGTACATATAATAATGGCGATATCTAGATGACGTGCATTATCATAAGGTGTCTGGATGTCTAGTGTACCTAATGTATAAGACGAATTGGCTTATCAGACCATACCTAGGTAAGCAATGATACGGCAGATACGGTACCTCTTATATACCTTAAGTGCGTAGATATTTATCAATCTATAAATAGTATTTTCAATTAAGAAAGATAGCAAGCGGCTATGACATTTTGATAAACGAGATTGAAAAGATGAGAAGTGATATCATTTTAAATAAGATTTGGGGGACGAACATGTTTTAAAGATAACGGACGGCACTGGAATAAGAACCTGGGAAATTCAATGCAGATGTTGGGGAACTACATAATGTAGGTACATAGTGTATTGTACAAGCGACACTCAGCTTGCAGATAAGGTAAAGTGTACCTACATCGGAATCCTCTCCACTTTACCTGTCCGGTGCTGGTGTCCACTATCATGGACTACCAGGTTAGGACATTATGTACGAATTGGATTTTAGCGTATGTACAATACACATAAGGTTGTCAGTCTGACACTTGGTATCTTAATGAGGTATTACTAGCAAAGTTAAATATCTTGAACTGTCAGGCCATAGTTTGTTCGAGAATGCCCACCTGACCTAATGTAAATCAAAATTAAGCATCGATCTCGCTAGGTACCCCAAATTTGGGTCCACCCGTCATAACCTAATGTACCTGCTGTAGGTACATATTCAACGGGGATCCTCCGGTTCTTCGTACCGTCTGCAGCTAAGTCTTCTTCCCTCTACACACACACATCACACATGCAGTGCAATAAATGTAAAAGGCTGTTCGATACAACAATCATTTCAATGATCGATACATCCTAAACACCTTTGTTCTCGTCCAACACATTCTTGTCTTCTATTGTTCAATCCTGTCACAAATACATTCTTATCTTTACCTGCTAATTATCAACTTCATTAATCATCTTACAATAATTACTGGATATCGATTCTCCCCCCACGTCCTGATATATCCATCATTCGCTATCCGTCTTTCTCCATCAATGGCCGATGGTTAACGGATCTCTACCTACTCATATCTCGAACAAAACCTTGCTATAACTTCCTAATATCCGTCGATTCAAATTTGAGTAAACTATCTACTTATATACCTACGCAGTACGTGGTGTACAGAAGTTCTCTCATTCGGCCACGAGGCGACGCGCATCGCACCCTGGTCGCAGCCAAGTTTCCCGCGCTGCACTGTACCTCGCCCACGGCCTAAGCTAATGCAGACTGAGGTCAACGTTACAATTCACAATTCACAGCTTCCGGAGTGTGGTACTTCGAGAGTAGTACTGTACCGCCGCCGTCGCCGCCGAGTTTCTAATCGACTCGATTCCTCTGTGTCTAACCTTCGCTGCCTATCTTAGCTGCGCCCTATTGTTCGCATCATCGCTTTAGGACCTGGGACTAATACGACTGGATGCACAGCACCGGCCTCGTCTCATCTCAGTACTAGCCGCGTACATCAAACGCCACTTTCGACTAAATTCTAACGTATAACGTATACCTTTCTTATTACCTTTTTTATTCATCGACTACGAAGCGTGGCTGCCGGACACCGCGCCATATCGAGAACGTGAATCTTCAACTTCCTCCTCTAAATAGTTAGTGGAGTTTGTTCCCTCCGACTGCCGTTACCAACCCAAGTATTTGGCTACCTCATTTGCTACGTGCTACAGTACTTCACTGTGCTTTTGTCCCAGTACCTAAGTGGCTCCCTGTAAGAAAAAAAAAAGACACAACTGTCAACCCTTGACACAAACGCTTTCCTAATCCTTGCTAGTTAATTCCCTCCTACATATCACTCGAGACTCGAGTCATTCACACAAGATCCGTTCATTGTTTCACACCCGTTCCCAAAGTTGTCAAGCCAGCCGCTGTCAACTCGTACTGGCTCAGCCAGAATTTAAATATGTCCAGCGGACAAACTCAACCCCAGTCTCATTTTCTGCAGGATGGCATTCTCGCAGACCACGAACGCCGATCTGTGTCGCAAACACACCTTCTTAACGGATTACCTACCTCGGGAGAACATACCTTCCTAACAGCTGCTGACGCATTAAATCGAAGTCATGTACAGGAAAATAACATAGCACAACCCTATAATGGCGAATCTACACATTCCTCTAATTACCTATGCGAAGAGCCGATGAGTTCGATACCACCTATCCCCCACGATCAAATCCAGTTCCAATCGCATACAATAGCTCCTTCTCCGCCTCTATCACAACGCCAGCTAGGCGAACCAATTTCATCTTCTGAAGATCCGGCATACTTCCCGTCACCACTGGGTAGGGGCAGTAATCTGTATGTCGCGACTGATGTACCGCCTGCGTCCCCAGTACGATCCGACAGCCTTAATAGTAACCGCAGTACTTTCTCGTCGTACCGCTCAACACTGAACCTGCAACGCCAGACTTCCTCTCCGAGTCTAAGACCAGTTTCGAGAACTCCTAGCGTCAAGCAACACTACCCGAAAAGCATTAGCTCTGCGGCAAGTTCAACCTATACGAGTCCTATGATATCTGCTATGGGCGATGTTACGCCTCTACCATCGCCATTGCTAGGTAATGAGTCCCCCGGTCCCTGGAGACGATTCGGATCCCGCCGCCCGTCGCAAGCACGGGAGGTTTTACCTCCAGTCATGCCTGATTCAGTTCTTATAACCGCAGCCGGTGAATCTGTTGCTTCCGCATTGGCTCATCAAACTAAACGGAGGGTATATGCAGGACTCAATGTCGGCCACGCAGCTGAAATCAGCAGTGGCAAGGTTGAACATGGCCGGAACAGAAGTATTAGCGAATACATACCAGATCCAAAGGGCATACCCAAACGGCAGAATACCGTATCTGGAAAAGTTGATGGGAATGCCGTGGATGGTACTTCGGACCCTCATTTACGCCGAGAACCGCATCTGTCAGCTGCGCGGGGCATTATACCAGTAACAAAACCGCCGTCGCCTCCGCCCAGCGAGTCGTCACTGAGTGGTGATAACGCCAGCTCTAAGAAATCACGTTACGAGTATTTTGAGGCTCGTGGTCGATATGATGGAAGACTTAGGAGATGGCGTGCTATTAAGGAGCTAGGTCAAGGAACGTTTAGCCGAGTGATGTTAGCTACAAGTCAGGTGGCTACCGACGACGAAGCCAATGACACGACTCAAAATGGGACGAATGGGCTACTATCCCCGATAAATGGTACCCAACCAGATCGTAAGACTTTGGTGGCCATCAAAGTTTGTGAACATGGGCCTCGGGGTGGGGCCTCAGAAGAGCGGATCGAGATGAGCCTCAAACGAGAGCTCGATATAATGCGATCGATAAGCCATCCATCGTTAGTTCATTTGAAGGCCTGGAGCATAGAACCGACAAGGGCATTGTTAGTATTAAGTTATTGTCCCGGAGGCGACCTATTCGACGTCGCAACGACCTACCGAGATGCCTTAACGCCCCCACTTTTGAGAAGGATATTCGCCGAGATAGTGGGTGCAGTGGGATACCTCCACGAACGCCGGATTGTTCACCGGGATATCAAGCTTGAGAGTAAGTAAAATTGTGAATTTTATTTATTGCATAATGAATTCTCATTTGCTAACAAGGTTGATAGACGTCTTAGTGAATATTCCACCAGCTGAGCTTACAAAACCAGACCAAGATTGGGCTGTATATCCATATTCCGTAACTACGCTTACAGATTTGGGTCTGTCACGACGTGTGGCCGATGATGAGAAACTCGAGACTCGGTGTGGATCGGATGACTACGCTGCACCCGAAGTCATATTAGGACAGCCGTATGATGGGCGTGCTGTTGACGCCTGGTCACTTGGTGTTTTACTCTACGCTCTTCTTGAATCGCGACTTCCTTTTGATCCCCCCCCTGGTGCTAGCGATGCGCAGAGGATGCGAAGTAGGACGAGTCACAGGATCGCGCGCGTCGAATGGAGATGGATTAAGTATCAGGGCGACGACGGCGATCATGACGCGAGCGAGGCCAAATTTGAGAGTGAAGGCCTAAAAGGCGCCATGGAAATTACTGAAGGTCTCCTTAAGCGAGCTAGAAGTCGCTGGCCAATGGAGAAAGTGACCCAGCACGAATGGGTTCGCGACGGAATCCAGGTCGAAGGTGGTCTAAAGTTTAGGGAAGAAGAGGAAGGAGAAGAGGTTTCATGACGATAGCTGCTGGGCGTGCTTTCGCTTAGAAAGGTGCATCAAAAGGTGCAAGCGGTTTTCACAATTTCTTGGGCTCAATTTTGGGAGGTCCGGCTCACGGCTGGCAATGCCGTGACAAAAAAGGACCTTGGCGAGCTTTTCAACTGATTTTTCAACTGATTATTGGGGATGGTTCCAGACTATGCTTTTAGGTGTTTCAATGGCTTACATACGAGCAAAAGTTAGACGATTCTGCGCGAGACGAGTTCGAAACATGGTCGCTAGCAACGGTGTTTCTGAGAGCGGTTTTGGCACACTGTATTACAATACATGGAGAGAGAAATGATTCTTCAATTCGAGTTACCTACCTACCTACCTAGGTACCTAAACAATAACATCGACATTTACAATCTTGGCAATGAAGTCCTATCGCTCAGCTTGTTTAAAGGGGATATTACGTTACACCCCCCGGCTAAATCTTGCACATGACCTACAAAAAAGGGGCTGGTTGTCGGGTGCTTGGGGTATAGCCCAGAGAACTGATAATTACGGCACGGCTTAACCATAGATAGGCGCCCAGGCATGCTTTAAGGCAATGTCGCCCAGTCCCATGACTTTCATTTCTGTATCGAGGTCGGTATGGTATATTCGGCATATGGTGTTGGGCTATATCGTGTCCCTAGCGGGATAGCTTGTTGGGGAACATTGAAATTAGGGATGGAATCTCTTATTCACGTGATAGACATGGTCTAATTAACGAATGAATGAGATATGTATAAGGAAGTTAGAATTATAAATATATATTAAATATACTGTGATGGCCAAAATATCATTATGAAATTGTCTTGTGATGTAATGGTGTGTTCGACGGTCTACGTGCGTATTGGGATATACGTTCGTGAGATAAACTTTGATATGGACTCTACGTACGAAGACTTCTCCCTTCTAATTCTCGTTACTGAATTCGTAGCAGCGTTAAGCTTGAGAATGGGTTTTAAAAAGTATTGGGATAACCAGGTGGAGTATAAACGCAGCTAATGGGAGTCATACCATCGCAATACCCTACATAGTTTAATAATTCAAGACGAAATGCATTTTTCTATCCGTAGGTCAACGCCTATCCCGGGTATCCCCTGAACGCCAAATGCGACTGTTGTTTTTTAACTGCCCGTCCCAATGCCGTTGCGAAATTAACCTAGAACCCTCGTTTCAATTCACTCGTCCAAGAATAATTGCTCATCATCTTCTCAAGGTCCCCCGATACCGTTCTGATTCCTACCAAACAGCTCGTTCAAACTGACCTGACGACCGGGCCCTTGTGCTACGGACGCATCCTCCACGTCATCAGCTGCCGATCCACTCGTGGGGGGACTAGCCGAAGCTCCTTCCACCTCGTCTCGGGTAGAGCGGGCCTTGGACCACATCTCGTGGATGAGAGCAGAGTTAGTACGTCGGTCCTGGTCGTCCTCGGCGTAGATCCACATCCCGATGACCTTGGGCCGCACGGACTCGCCGTTCTCCATCGGTATCAGGGGGCCTTCCTGGTCAAGCTTGAAGCTGAGCAGGTCAGTAGCCAGCTCGAAGTCGCTGACGGTGTTCAGGTCCAAAATCAGATTCTGCAGGCCTTTGCGGTTCAATATGAACAGGCACCCGTCGGCGGCAGCGGCCTCTCCGTCCTCGTCCTGCGCGCAGATGAACAGCGGGCCTTCCATGGTGGACTTGTCCCACTTGGTCGGGGGCGTGAAGACGTAGACTACGGCTTGGGCGGCGATGGACAGGATGCTGGTGATGCTGGGCCGGTAGCGCCGGAGGACGCTCAGGTTGAGCTCGGTGTTGGTGCGCGCGGCGAGGGCGGCGGCGGGAGGAGGCGGGTGGGAGGCCATGTAGTGCGCGGTATCTGATTCGTAGTCCGAAGTAACGGTTGTTGTGGCGCCGCCGAATTGTAATTCTGCTGCTTGGGCACGGAGTTGCTGGGATCTGTTTCGCGTGTGACCATGCTGTAGTTGAGGATACTGTTGCTGGGAATGCGAGTGTGGGTTTGGGTGCGAATGCGGCGAGCGCGAGAAGGATGGGATGGTTTGGGGGTGGTGGTGTTGCTGTTGCTGCTGTTGATATTGGCCTCGATTTTGGTACTTGCGGGGTGTTGTTGTTTGAGACATTTTGCGCTATACTAGTCGGAGTCTAGAGGTTCTTTGTGACCGTTTGTGTTAGTTATGTTAGGTACGAGGCGTGAGGTTAATTGTGTAAGAGGTATGAATTACTTTGTTGTTGGGTTCTAAAATTGGTGTTGATGGGCGTAGAATATGTAGGTAGGTACCTGTTACAACATGTAGGCACATGTTTAGCTCAAGGACCCCGCCCCCGCCTAATGGAGCTTCCATCTATGCTGGTACGGATCCGTAATAAAATAATAGGCGCGATAAGTGAGCTTATCTAATCGATACCTTACCTACTTCAACTTGTACAGCTCAGAGCTCAAACATGCATGTGCAATAGCCCAAAGTTCTTCATTCCATTATTATTTTGTACTTCCTTGTTTCGGGCTTGCGACCGTTGCATTTCTCTTAAAATCATCTTGTTGTTTAGGTGGAATTCTGATTTAATATCATTCTCTTTCCAACACCGGTTTTCGTTTGAATATATTTCGTAAAAGACCTCCCTGTTGTATTTATCCGCGCTTCCATATTTGAACTAAACATAGACCCTCGATACGTCACAACTCACGATGCTCTACACCGAGTTTGGCGCACGCGACCAAGAGTTGACATAGGCACTTGTCCTTCTACCCTATACCACGTTTTCTTTAGTTTTACGCTATTTTATATTTCCTCATCGTGGATAATTGTTTCAAAAGCTCGACTATATATAACCAACTATGTCATCCCCTAATCGCGATCCCACCGTTGTGTCTGATACGGAACCAGCCGAGGAAGAAGCTTCGAACCAATATTCTCTCTCCCGCGCCGTGCGTGCTAGAAAGTCCGAATATGTCAGATCCCATCGAATACGGATAAAGGTTGGATCTTGGAATGTTGCTGGTTGCCCTGGCACCGACAAAGACTTGGCGAGTTGGTTCATTGACGGCAAAGGGGTTGAGCCACAATTCGATTCGAAGCTAGCTCAGATGAAGCTTTCTGAGGAGAGCGCGGAACTAGAAACAGATGAATTCGAAGATGCTAGGTCACAGACGAGTGGGAGACACAGCATTAATTCGGGGGTTCAAGAGAGTTTGAACTTGGACGACGAGACTACGCAAGACGGAAATGAAGAACCAAACGTTCGCCTACTAGGTGGCGACAAGATAGGGCTGTATGTTCTTGGACTTCAGGAAATCGTCAATTTGAACATTGTCGCCCAAACCTTCTATTCTGATCCGGCTGTTATTGCAAAATGGAAAGATGCACTCGAAGCTGCCCTACCAAAGGGCTATACCCTCGTTGCCTGCGAGCAACTTGTCGGCCTTCTTCTACTCATATATGCGTCTCCCGAAGTAGCTGAGACCATATCAAACGAGTCTACTATTAGTGTTGGGACCGGTATGTATGGCCTATTGGGTTATTGGGGTAATAAAGGGGCAATTTCATCTCGCATCCTCCTAGGCGAAACCACCCGACTCGTTTTCACCAATTGCCATCTCGCTTCCGGTCATGATCAGACCAGTCTTGAACGACGATGTTGGGACTATAACAGGGTCGTGACCCAGACCAAATTTACTCCTATTAATCACGGCGGCGTACTCGAGGACGAGGGTGAAAAGTTAGGGGATGAAGACTTCTCTTTCTGGTTTGGTGATCTAAACTTTCGCCTCGATGGTTTACCTGGAGAAGATATCCGGCGCTTACTGATGCTACATACCCGCGGCGAGTATGACCTAAATAAGAAGCCTACTGGGGAGATGTTCAGCGACGACGGAGTCATTGTGTTACGCAACAATGACGATGAAGATGGCACGAATACGCCTGGCATGGTTTCGCGTGAATCATCTTTCGATAAAGATTCTAGCGAAGAGAGTACTGAACTCCCAGATCCAGATGACTTCGTCCCTGACCCACACGACGATCCGGCATCTTTACAAGCCACACTGGATTCCTTACTCCCACATGACCAGCTCAAACGTATGATCAAAGAGCGCAAAGCGTTTCACGAAGGTTGGCACGAAGGGCCCATCACGTTTTTACCAACATACAAGTATGATGTTGGTACTGTAGGACTCTTTGACTCTTCGGAAAAGCAGCGAGCCCCGAGTTGGTGTGATCGCATCCTGTATCGCACGCGCACGGATATAAGTCAATATGAGAAGAAATGCCAAGACGAAATCGACGCTAAAAAGAAGGATGAGGATATGCAAAGAAGAGGCATTGACCAGGCCGCGGAAGATGAGAGCGTTTTATTTGATTACGACCCCGCCACCGATTCAAGCGCCGATAACCAGGGATACAGCGACGTTAATTCTTACGAATATGATGAATATGACGAAGGGGATGAGGATACAGGACAAGTTGTAACAAAAGAAGGCTTCGTTGATAAAATCAGCTTGGATATATATACCAGCCATCAGCGGATCATGTCATCAGATCACAAACCAGTCGTTTCTATGTTTACGTTGGATTTCGATGCTGTAGTCCCCGAGCTAAAGGCGAAAGTCTATGCTGAAGTAGCAAGAGAACTTGATCGAGCGGAAAACGAAGGGCGACCGGGAATAACTGTTATCGTTGACGGGAAAGACTCGATCAACAAGGATAACGGTGACAAGCACGCGGCCGATGGAAGCGAAGGAGTTGACTTCGGTGAGATCGGGTTCCTGAGAAGAGAATCTCGGTCTCTAACAATTGCCAATACTGGACGCGTTCCGGCGAATTTCTCCTTTGTAGAAAAGCCGAACACAGTCGATGCAAGCGAATATCCGAATTGGTTGGAATTTAAATTTGTTCGCTCGGAGGTCAGCCACAACGGAGAGGTAGAAGATGCCCTTGGCGATGAAATCACTTTGGAACCAGGGGAAACAGTCAACGCTGTTATACAGGCCTATGTTTACGACCTCGTCCACATACAAGCATTAAATGAAGAAAGGGCGCAACTAGAGGATGTGCTAATATTGCGCGTCGTCGACGGGAGGGACCATTTCATCCCGATTAGGGCTACTTGGATACCAAGTTGCTTCGGACGTTCACTTGAGGAGCTTATTAGAGTTCCGCGTGGTGGCGGCATTAGAGCACTAGTAAAAAGACGACAAAAAGGAGGGCCAATACCCTACACATTGGAAGTACATAAATCATCACCCGGTGAGCTTTTTAAGCTCACAGAAGCCGTTCAAACCTTGGTAGAACGGGCAATAGCCGACGAAAACATGTTAGAAGAAGCAAGGATACCACGCGACCAGCCCGGTTGGCCATTTAACGGAAGTACGTGGCAAGCGTCGCATGCTGAAGATCATGACGAACTACGAGCAGCCATTGTCGAGGCTTTAGAGGAGGATAGGTCTGTGCTAGACACCATCGGAGCTGATGTGCCGACATTAAAACGTCTCGAGATTGTGAGCGAGGTACTTCTGCTGTTCCTTCGCAGCATGCCAGATGGGATCATCACTACATCCCTATGGGCTAAGATTGAACAGGCTCTACCCAATATAGGGAGCGGAAAGACCCCTGCTGATGTCGAAGCAGCCAAGACCGGCGTCCTAGATATACTGTCCACGGCGCCTTATTATAATATTTCCTTCGTATTCCTCATGTCTATGTTGACGCGAGTCGCAAATGACCTCGTACCACTCAACAAGGAAGAATTCGGGGTTTTAAATTCCCTTAAACCTACGATAGGGAGGCGCAGCCTCAGTTTTCGTCGAAGTACTGGATTGGGGACTATCGACGTGGCTGCGATACAACGAAGGTCGGCATGGGAAAGAAAGGCTTCTGAGATTTTCGGTGTAGCAATATGCAGAGCACCAATGCCAGCAAGTCCGAAAGAGAGGAAGGCTCTTGAGGATAAAATGAGAGGATCCGTTGAGGTTTTCCTCCGCCCAGATGGCGTACAGGGGTAAGCCTCTACTAATAGACAGGTTATTGGGTGCGAAGTAACACTAGAAGAGTGGTATATAGAGAGAAAATGCCTAAACGATTTACTCACATGTTATAAGTTTATACCTGATATCTACAATAGCTGCCTAGGTACTGATTCGATTGATATCCCACTAACACAGGCCCCTGAATCTATCACTGACCCACTTATTATATGGCACATAGGGGGTGGGGATGGCGATGGTGATCTCTACTGATATAATAAAAACACTAAGCTACAACGATGGTCTTTCGTGAGGAAGTAATGGAAAAAACTTCCTGGGGGGAAATAATCTGCGATCGATCAGTTGTACGACTCGATGCGAATTTAACAAATTATGCTGTATGTGTAACAGAACTAGCAGAATGATTCAGATCTAAATACACGAATCTAGCGGACCATCATTCGGGTTGGCTGCTACCAATATGTAGGCTGTAGATTCAAAATAAATCACCTTATAATCTGAGAACTTGTCAGGATTCTAGATGAGACATCTATGACAAAGAACATGTATGTATTCTTGACCGAAGGCAGTGAGTATAAGTTTGATCATCATTTCAAGACACTAGCAAGCTATTACCCGTGAACTTACCTGAACAGATAGAAATGTTTACTTGCCCAGCTGAGCCAGACTGCTCCTCGGAGACGTTCGACGCCGATCCAGATATTGTAAGTACCTACCTATACTCCATTATCGTAAGTCTCATTAGTCTAACCGTCGCATAGGCCGGAATTGGGGTGCGTAGGTAACCTCTAATGTGCCTTGTTTCTAATACTAACTATGCTGTAGGTAATTGCGGCCTTTCTAATTTCTGCGTGGTCTAGTCTTTTGATTACCAGTGTCGAATATTCATCCCGACACTCGGACGTCTTCACCCCCTATTCAGGTCATGCCGTGCGGCTAGACGATCTATTGAGGAGTTATATTAGACAGTTTACAAGGCGCATGAAGAAACCGTGGACTCTCCAATCCATCCAACCAATCGTGTTAGCAGCCAGCGACCAGCAATTAGTCACGGGCCTGGCGATAATGGCTGCGGGCTACATTCAACATTGTACTATTACGCAGTACCATTTTGATATAGTCGCTTCCTTGGGTGGCATTGCGTTCATTGTCTACCAACCTACTCTATATGCTCTTGATGGATACACCAACAGAGATCCACGAATGAAGCTATGGAGAACGATTCTGATGACGATCCTCTTTGGTATGATTATTCCGAGCATTTTCGCAGTGTTCAATGTCAACTTTCTAGAGCTATATGGAGCGTCAACCCAGTGCGTATGGGACGATCTAATTGATTCTCACCATGACACGACTTTGGACGTTCTACTCAGCTTCAACTTAATTCTAACTATTTGGGCCTACATCGATAGTATGAGATATCTATACCCTACTATCTTCCGAAGGATCCCACGCATTTCAAAAATTGTATTGACCCGCTTTGAGGCGACGTTGCGTTGGATCGATAAAAAGGCATTCGAACATTTGCAAAGTATCAATTCGACATATCAAGTATATATAGACAACAAATCCATGAAGGCATTCGCTACCCTCTCCCATTCCAGGCTCATATATACCATAATTACCATCATAATGCGGCCAATATTTTGGGTTATATTCGTCCCAGTCTTTACCTGCCAGGAAGTCATGAGCTCACATCTCATTGATATTTGGAGAGCTTACACAGCGACTTTAGCATGGACGATTGAAGTCCTATCTATAAAACAGGATGCAGTCTCTACCGGAGTCATAAATGGTAGCGAAAATAAATGGGGGTTTGGCCAGATACTTCCGCTATTCCTTTTAATTCTCCCAGCGATGTCAACCTGGGAGTTATTCAGAGGTTAGTAATCATTGAAATGAGAGAAAAAGCTACTCAGGTATCTGTCGAGATATATACTAATTTTCTTTTTATAGAAACGCAACATAACGGAAATCAAGGGGGGACCAGAAATTCTTACAGTCACGAACACTCAGACTATAGTGAACGTATTATCCATAACGTATTCGATGCACCGTCTCTTCATCACCTCTTCCAACTACAAGAATATAATGAGCGCCAACGACAGGCCATAGAGGCTCAAATTGGGTTCACGCCTATTGGCGTAGTGGATGGGGCTAGGGCCGAGTCAGATATATCAGATCGAATGTATGAATCGAAGTTGTTTAGAGCGTGGGCCATTTTCTGCACCCTGGGAATTTTTGGTGGAAGTACTTACTCTGCAATCATTGGATATGGAATTTAGAAGGAAGATTCTTAGTTACGATACGCTGGTTGCTACGTTTCTACATTCAAACTATTGACGGACTACCTATTATATCTTGAAGAAATCACTTGTGTCAACCAGCCAACCAAATTTATATCCTAAACTTTGTTTCTCTCCTATACCCGTACTCAAACCTTAATCTTGAAGCCTTTGATACACAATTTCAAGTAGGGAAAGAGAATAGGTATTCAGTAAAAAGTTAAGTAATAAATACATCTCCTTGCTCTAGCTATATCAAGGTTTAATATGTGTATGCACTCCTTTTATGAGAAGCTTTAATTAAAGAGGCGTCATCAAAATCTATATTTAATAACCAGACGTATACGCAAGCACTATTATGAAATCGAAATAATAAGTAACATCGCCATCTTCGCCCACCATGATATCGTTGGGGTTGAGATCAGAAAGGCAAAGTACAAATTGTGATTATTACCCAGTTATTGAAGGAAAATACATAACGGCATCTATTATCAGTATGTCAGATCCTTCCCATATGTCGTCTCGCGTCAACTATTTGTAACGATGCTTTAGGTAGGCAGGAGTGGTATCGAAAGGTCCGAATGTTACGGAGCGGCAATACAAGTCCTAGCACTGAGGGTCCGAGGATGTAGATATTCTTCGGTGTTCACACATTAGACATGGCAAAATTGGTCAAATTCTTGTTTTCTACTATCAGCCTCATCTAGAAACAATCGTAGAAGTACCTAATCCAACCACTTCTGATGTTATTGTTAATCCCCTTAGTCTTTCTAGAAGGGCATCACTTTAACATCGGCAACCAATTGGGTCACTTCGGCCAAGCCGCCGATCTCCTTTATGATCTCTTGGCGTGCCGAGGCGTTCTTCGCGGCATCCAATTCCTTATAAGCGTATTAGTATCAATAACTTTGAGCTCTCATATGCACCTAAAGAAGACTTTGAATACTAACCGCCTTGTCTGCAAGTGCTCTCACGATAGCGATCTTCTTCTGAGGAAGGTTCAAAGAGCTTCCGTACACACCCTCGGTGTCGCTAATCTTCTCCAGCGTCGATCGTACGTTCTTCAAGACAGCCCCCGCTTCTTCATCGGACGCATTCTTAGGGCTGATGAGCAATATATCCAGGATAGGTCGGCCGTCGAAGAGATGCGCGCCGGGGTTCGTCTCAAAGACGTTCAAGTCCGGTGGTCCGGATGAAAAGGGCTGTGCCGCGGCTTTATACTCTGCGTAACCAGGAGATTCAACGAATTTCTGGAAGTAGGAAAATTCAGGCCATTCTAGCAGTTGTTAGATACTCAACAACGAGATGTGGACCAGCCAGCCCGCGTACCGAGAGCGATGAATTCTCTGAATTCGCCGGTCGTATCTTTCCCGTTTTCCGAGATTATAGCACCTGCCGCACCTCGTAGAACACCACCCTCTTTCAGAGCCTTGAAAGCAAGAGGGATCGTCCCTTGCGCACCCTTGATAGATTCAGGGTCATTCTTCACCTTAGGGAATACAAGCTCAATGATAGCCATGATGAAATAAAGTAAGACCTCTAGATTAACGTGAAGGGTTGATAGATGATTATCTTGTTGAACGGAACCAAGAGGGAGCGGGGAGGGCTTAATATATGCGAGAGCGGCCGGAGCGGAAACAGCTGGCGCGTCCTTCGTCAGGTATGTTAAATGCGCCGGAAATTGAAAATTAATACATCACAAGTGTATATTAAAATTCTATAAATTATAGTATTTAACTAATAGTAACGAAATACTTACCATGTAAACCTCTAAGTAGTATTTTTTCGTTTTTTTTCCATAAATGCTATAAATTGATCTGTTAGTTTATCACCGATCAGATCCCAATCACCGATAATATTGACGTTATTGCCGAAGGGACTATAAGGGAGGTACCTATTTGTTCCCGAATGATGTAAATGTTCAGTTTCTTGATTGCCCGCAGAAGCCGTCGCGCATGTGCATCAATTACACCATCCGGATTCCGAACCAACAGACGAACCGGAATAACGTCCTGATAGGTTACGTAGGTTGTCAATTACATCTTGTTGGATATTACCTAATATAATATTACGTTTACCCTCCAAGTCCTTTGCGGCTAATTAATTCTTATGACTTACATCAGTAATTCGGATAACTCTTTTTTGACGCCAGTCCTACTTTGTATACTCCTCATCATCCAAGTCCCCGACGTTGGATAATATGTGGAGATGAAGAGCTCCGTTCTACATAAACCCCGCACCGGATCACGAAATTGTTACTATGGGGCGGCTTCGGGGTAGAAATCATACCGTATGTGAGCGCTAAATATTGCTATGTGTTACAATATCGCGATATCTCCGTTACGTCTAACGTAGTGTCCGCTATTCCCAGAGACGTAGCTCAGAATATCTTATTTTCAACATATGAACTACGTGTAAGCACGTTTAGTTTAAAAGATGTACGTCATTCTTCCAACATACGGTATTATATCATCCCGGAGTCCCTAATATCACCAACGGAAACTCCTCAGACGGAGTTGATAACTAATAGTTTCGAGCGAGCCCCCGGAAACATAGCAGACCGATTACTAACTATCTTTAACGCCGTACTCTTATTAACTTGTCTGATTAAGCTTCCGGGGACGAGTAGAGTATCATCGTATGTATGCCTAAAGTTATACTCGCTGTATCAGGCTTTCATCTATATCCGCAATAATGTCAGATGGTTTCATATTTAATGAGGGCTACGAGTTACGTTATAGGAGAGCTGAGTTATTCAAATATATACGAATGAGAGAAAGATCCTATGAGCACACTCTAACCAAGGCCAAGAAGAGATCTCAATGAAAAGGTCTGGTTATATTTGCATAGGCCCTGCGCCTCTGTATCCTAATTGTCTTTCTAAAGTACCTGCATAGTAGTACTGACATGACTGAGTACTGACATGTACCTAATATAAGGGCACGAAAGTAGTAATACAGACTTACGCTGTAGGCAAACTAATGTACAATTCAAGAGGTTCTGCCAGCTATTATTGGAGTCTAATATATTGTCCATGTCCACTTGAGATTACACCGCCTCAAATAAAGAGCACTAACTAAAGAATGTGATGAGATTAATTGGGCCAATGTCCGTATACATTGGATTTTCCTTTAAGGGAGATAAGGAGAGAGATTTCTTTTTCGAGGTGATTGGAAACATATACATTCCCACAGCCCCAACTAGTAGCCGACACGATTGCACTCATGAGGCGAAGCAAGGTGGCTTTGGAGATGCCTAATACTAGAGACCACTTAAAAAAACATGTGAATCCATAGAGCAGCATCAAATAGTAGCTAGAACATGAGAGATGAAATTTCCACTTATATCCCTTTCGGCCTTCTTATGCCTTGAGGCAACCGCTACCATCTCGGAATAGTAGTCTTAAATGACTTGGTAGCCATTTTATGGTTAACAGAACGGCAGCCGGGAATTACCCGGACTCCCGTCAAACATCATTCTCCGATTTAATCCTTTATGAAAGAGTACGCCTCTCTTTTTCTCTCTTTTTTTTCCAAAATTCCATTTAGGCGCCATATCCTACGTTCTATCGTCATGATGAAGAGGATATGGTCTTTCATCTATTACCTGGTCCACTTAGAGTGGAGGGAAAGGGTGCAAACATACTGCATCTTTTGTGACCGAAGAAGATTCGAGGAGAACATTGTCTATGAGGTGCAACTTGACAAACATCGAATGTAAATGATACTATACTATACTAACGCTGCTGCTTAGGATGACGATCTTATTGCGATAAATAACATCCGCAAAGCGGGGCGCTATCACTGGCTGGTAATGCCCAAGCTGCATAGTTGGCGTGACATCGAAAAGTTGGAATTTGAGGATGCACCGCTAGGTCAGTAACCAGCATATTATAAATGAATCACAACTAAGCCGTGTCTAGTCGACTCTATGGTGGAACTAGGAGAATATCTCCTAGAACAGAACTGCCCTACCATCCCACCCGCCAACGTACATATCGGGTTCCACCGCGGTCGCCGTGTTCTGTTCAGAGGCACTTACTGGCCTGACATTGTTTCCGTTCACCATCTTCACATGCATGTTATCGTAGAGCCTCGTTTCTGGTTGAAGCTATTCAAATACCCTTCGTGGCTACCGCTGATGTGGAAGTCCGAGAAGCAAGTGATGCAAGAACTGAAGGGAAAGTCGAGGAAATATAGCAAGTCGAGGATGACGGATCTGCTTAACCGCCTCCTGTTATACGGGTCGTCTTCTCGTGCGCGGTGACCCGCACTTGTTATATCATACTCGTGTTTCAGCTGATATTTCACTGCAACGTCGTGGTAGGAATTAGAATATAGCATCGCAAGACGAATAGACATCATCGGGGGTATATTCTTGAACTGCCCCAGGCTATGATAGATATCTCAAAAACAGCTATCTATTCGTCGATAATTCTTCGCGCAACAACAAGGCTAGTTTATTACTACTTGGTGCGCCTTAGTAGGTGTAAACCTACCGAAGAGGTACCTATACTCGGATTTTGCTGCTTGAATCTGACTTACTTCGCGGACAACTGCCTGTTTACTGTTCCTTCCTTTCCTACACGTCTATAGGATCATCAATGAAGTATCACCTCCCTCGAAGAGTTATTATTACGAAAGCTAGACTTATTAGACACTCAGCTAATTAGGTAATACGAGGAGCCCAGAACTAGATCTACGATATTATGCCATCATAGATTATAAGTACCGGTTAACATAAGTCTTGCCTAGAATGGAGTAGATAGAGTATAAGATTCAAAATAATTGTACTTGCACCACTCTGATATCCCGTCGTATGGCATCCTAAGGTTAATGCCGCCCCCGGTTTTACCCTTTGGTATTACGCCACTAGCTAGGTAGTTCGCCTCGTGGTAAGAACCAGCCGGAGTCAGCGCTACGGCCCACAGCTATCGAGATATCAGTGATTGCAACTAGACGGGGCTGAAACTCTAGGAACTGTTACTAGGTAGGTACCTAAGGTAGCTGGGTCAACCCGAAGCGGCGGCGCTTGTATGCATGGGAGCATGCAAGATCAAAGCTGAAGTGGGTTTGGCGGGTTAGGTAGGTAGATAAACCACCAATTCGTTACACAATATGTTTATGTTACACGATAGAGCTGGGCGATAACTCACGAGTCACTGCATGTCTATTCCGGTTGTATTCGACGGGCGTGTACGTAGGCTCAGGCCACGTCGAGACGTTTCACCATCTGAACTGAACGCTCGACTCCCGTTAGTAACAGCTTCTAGCTTGATATAATTCCGGGATTATTATAAATGTAATTAATAATTAGGTATATAATGAGGTCTTTTATAAGGTACTTCCAATTATCATATGAAAATCCTTGCAGACATGTTGTACGCGTACTAGGTATGTAGAATTGAGAATCGACAAACGCGACGCGGAGATTCATACAAGTGAACCGGGGAACTACAGCTTAGGCTTCGCACTCCGCTGATTAGCAGCCCTGCCGTTAGCTCCAGATATGGTCGACAGGGGACCGAGCATCCGCTTGGAGAAAATGGAACGTTGCTATTGGACAATGTATTATTTCCTTATCTCTGGGCACCCTGCTTGGCGGGCCTTGGCCCGATCCCAATCTTGTTCATTGTCTGAGCTGATTATTACATTTGTTAGCTGCTGACTAGGTAGCAGATATGGCTGAAGAAAACAACGATCTGTTTCGCTTCTAGAAGCCTTTGATATTTGATTCAGGAGGCGCCCGACCAGATTGCTAGCGAGACCACGACCCTAGGTATGAGACGATTCAGCTATCTTTAGGACTATTTCGCAAACGGCTCTTTAGCTCTGCTCTCCAACGGATCTTCTTTTACACCCTACAAAGCCAAGGAATGATCGTCCCTTGATGTTCGAGCTGTGCGACCAACGTCACGTCTTGACCGCCCGACGCCATTCCGATAAAGACGAACTCTAGGATAACCCTTTATAAACTCGCGAACATGTCTTTTAATAGTAACTAACTACCTAAACTAGGTATGTTCTCGCTTATTACAATTGTTTGCTTCAATTTCAGGGATTTAACAAATGGCCTTTCGAGTTCTAAGTTATTTTCATTCACCAACTTGAAAGCGCGCCCAATAAGACTACAATAAGACCGCCACGAGTCGTAGACCGACTTTACCTATCCCTTCTTCTATTGTCACACCGTATCTCCACGCATTCACGTATTCAAAGATAGATCATATGTTCGTCGCCTTTTAGATGTCTTAGACAACTGTAGATTTTCGCCGAGGCTTCCTTCGTTACGAACCCACGTGGCAGCTGGTACAATGTGCCATCTTCGATGTATAGGTACTGTTGCCGTGTTCCCCGATTCTAAGACATACAGCGCAGCGCAGCCTTGAACGGAAACTCCCCGCGTGGTACCCGATTGGAATAAAGCGATGAGAGACAGACAGCTTATTGTCGGTGTATTTATGCTTTTTCGTTCGAATGCATCTTACACCTAACCCCCTATTGAGCCAAAAGCACTTAGCATCCGAAGTGTGCCATAGGTCATATGCCTAAATGTATGTCCCTATGGGGCCAATGCGATCTCAGTAATAGGTAGTAATGACATTTACCTTTAAGACGGTTAGTAGCCGAGCCACAGTAAGATGATCGGTTTCACATCAAATACAACAGTAGGTATTCTCGGAAACGATAGAACAACTCAAAGAATAAGCGCCTCCTCATTCTGTTGTCATTTCTCATATCTTGGCAATTCAAAGTTCAAAGTCCAAGAACGCCACAGACCCATAAACTTTTTTTTAAAGACTACTAACATGGAAGAATCCTACTACTACCTACTCGTCTTCTCATATTAGTGGTGATGCTCCTGCCACGCAGCCAGATAATGTACCTAATTAATTCGGTCGCCTATCCGTAAGGCCCTACCCCCGTGCACCCCTCCCACTCGCGATGCCAAGAATAGCAAGGTTTAGTAGCGAGAGCATGAGAGCCCACCGTCTCCTCGGGTTCTTATCAGTACACTAACTCCACTAGCTACATGCCTATTAATCCTATCAATAGCCCTTTTAAAATGACTGTTAAAGGCATTGGTCAGGGGGGTCTGATATCGATATCTCTTGGTTTAGAGCTGAACTACTGTACGATATCACAGATATCTATTTATCTACCTACCTAAGGTAAGAACGTAAGAACAAAGAACCTTGGTATCGGGATGTTCTTGTCCTTTCATGTTACATGGGTCGTACAAAGCTACGCAAATGCACTGAATCCCTTGTACCTGTTCCCCTCCTGTTACGTGTACGGAGTACAGATAACAAGTGAAGTGACGCATGTAGTGTACATAACATATACATTCAATAAACATGTCTAACATGTCTTGCCAATCGAGGGAGGCTTCCCGAATAGAAAGCAAAGCAAAGCAATGAGCCGAGCCGTATTTAGACACTGGCACCCGCCACTGGCATCCTCTAGTTAGCAAGACTTGATTTCTTCTTCTCTCCCTTCCTTGTGTCTTATTCCGTCGTTAAAAGTAGGTAATAGGTATCGCGACACACAGCTTTCCGAGACGTGTGTCTCATCGTGGGAGGATATTCGATCTCGCCTTTTCTGTTCCACGCAGTGGCTGGCTTCCTCATTCGCAGCGATCAGCGATATCAGCCATGTCTGCCAGCTTGTACGTTACGCCGTACAATGGCACTATCGGAGATGCTGACGCCGGGTATACCACCGGCGTCACAGATCTCAATCAATTTTACGAGGTATGTACGATCATGAAAGAAAATACCTATACGAAGAGGAAACTGCTAAAGCGAAATTATTCTTCCTATTCTAGAGCGGCGACTTTGCCTGGATTATGACATGCGCTGCCCTCGTCCTTCTTATGGTTCCCGGTGTCGGCTTCTTCTATTCAGGTCTTGCGCGACGCAAATCTGCGCTCTCGCTAATTATGTTGGCCATGCTGTCCATCGCCGTCGTCGACTTCCAGTGGTTCTTCTGGGGATATAGCTTGACCTTTTCCCATACCGGCAGCAGCTTCATTGGCGATCTCTCCAACTTTGGCCTCATGAAGACCCTCGCGCAACCCTCCGTCGGTAGCACCAAGATTCCCGATCTCTTATTCTGTCTGTACCAGGGCATGTTCGCCGCTATTACGTGAGTTCTCCATGGATTAGGTGGTGTCGTAACCTTAGAAGTCCTTTTCCGCATCAAGTTTCTAACGCAGAAGCCCATACGATTCAGGCCAGCCCTTGCGATCGGTGCCGCAGTCGATCGCGCACGTGTACTCCCTTGCATTGTCTTCATGTTTATATGGGCTACCATCGTATATGATCCTATCGCATACTGGACGTGGAATGCCAACGGCTGGTCCTTCAAGATGGGTGGTTTGGACTTTGCTGGTGGCACTCCGGTTCACATCTCATCCGGCGCGGCTGCCCTAGCATTTTCCGTCATGATCGGCAAGAGGACTGGATACGCAAAGTCTGCTGGTCTACCCTATCGTCCGCATAACGTTACTCACATTGTCCTCGGTACCGTCTTCCTCTGGGTCGGCTGGTTCGGCTTCAATGGCGGCTCCGCTCTCGCTGCTAATATGCGCGCCGTTATGGCCTGCATCGTTACCCATCTGGCCGCGTCTGTTGGGGGTATCACGTGGACCCTTCTTGACTACCGTCTCGAGAAAAAGTGGTCGGTTGTGGGGTTCTGTTCTGGTGCGATCGCGGGCCTTGTAGCTATCACACCCGCCGCCGGTTTCGTTACCCCCTGGGCCGCTGTCATCTTTGGCATTGTAGGAGGCATAGGCTGCAACTTTGCCACCAAGCTCAAGTTTGTCATGGGTGTAGATGAGGCGCTTGATATTTTTGCTGTTCATGGAATCGGTGGTATTATCGGTAACCTTCTAACTGGTCTTTTTGCGGCGTAAGTTATGACCTGCCCTCACTTGAAACCTACTAGACACTAAGACATCACATTGTAGCGACTATATCGCAGCCCTCGATGGTTTTACAGAGATCCCAGGCGGATGGATCAACCATAACTATGTACAGCTAGGGTACCAGATCGCGGACTGTGTGGCGGGGTTCTCCTACTCGTTCGTCCTGACGTGCGTGATCTTGTTCCTCCTGAACTTGGTTCCCGGCCTCAGCCTCCGCGTTTCGGCTGAGAATGAGGAGGTAGGCATTGACGACGACCAGCTGGGTGAGTTCGCGTACGACTACGTCGAGCTGCAGCGCCATACCAGCGACGTCCTCGCACGCTCAGCTGAGGGGCCGACACATAACCCCGGTCGTGCAGGCTCATCTAAGAGCAGCGAGGGACCTGAAAAGATAGTGTAGGGGGGGATGATGATGGATTTGCATTATTTCAAGATATGGCAAGTGGACATATATCTAGGTACCCAGCCAGTATGTTCACCAAAGTTAATACAGGGGAGTCAACATCCTACATAGAAGAAGGGCTACGGCATTAAATATTCTATAGCAGGTATCTTATTGTTTTGTTAGTAAAGATAACCTACTTTTACGCTGTTTTCCAGCTACACATCGAATTATACCCCATTATACACTATCACTTGAGGGTATTTGGTAAATTATCAAAAATACATCTTGCCGTCCCTATAACCAAAAGCTCCATTCCTGGCATATTCCCTCATAAATCAGTATCTACCACCGTACTAGTCTTATGCGGCAATTAGTATCTTATTGCTCTTACTACGCAATCGCTCAAGTTAATTTGGTATACATAATATTAACTCTTAATACTTTAAACATTACGGAAACCAGTCATGTTGTGTGAAGCTAATACGATTTGTCCATAAATATTAGACTTCATTTTCTCGAATTCAGCACAATAACACAGTAGTCACCTCTATCCTACACGTACCTATCACCATTCTAGGAACCCGGGGTTGAGTACAAGATTCCTCTTGACTAGAGCGGTTCTATTCTGTTGATAGATAGAAGTCGGCCTGCATTCCTCAGAAACAATGGTTATAATTAGTCCTTTGAACAAATTGGCTTGGTCTCCCAACTCGGCGTTATCCAACATAAAGAACCACCGAATGCGGTATACGGATAAACCTAGGGGTTTGAACCAACCGTCCACCGTAAATATATACCCAATCTAACTTGAGATCCTTAACTCCCATTTCCGACTCATATACCTAGCACCAGTTTAAGAGATATCCGGCAAGAAGTAATAGTTGCTAACCTAGTAGCCCCCAACTCCAGCGGTTAATCATTTGCAGGTACAGCTATGTCTAACAACCCGAACGATCCATATAATATATACGACGTTAGCGATCGTGAAGATGCCGGCGACCGAAACGTAAATGATGCCTTCAATGAACTACACATAGGAAATAACTCGTCAGGTATTTAATCCCAAAACAATAGGTACCCAACACAATAATGGATCTTTTACTGATGAATATTAAATTCGATTATAGGCACAGGCGCCCAAGGCCAGCAAGGAAATGACCCTGGTCCACAGCGAAATACACAAGGTGGCATAAGAGATTTTACTGGACCATGGCGGCAAGGAGCTCGGAGAGGTAATTTTTGGCAGGATCGCACACAAGATAATTCAAACCGGGGGTCTGAGCGGCCACGGCGAAATTTTAATGAATCATGGCGGCGAAATGAACCGGATCCAAACCAAGGGCCTGGACAGCCGCCGAGACCATCGCCGCAAAGTGAACTGGATCCAAACCAAGGGCCTGGACAGCCACGGCGAAATTTTAATGAATCATGGCGGCGAAACACTACGAACACTAACCCACCCGCTCCCACTGATCCTCCCTTTGACCCTCCCTCTGATTCTTCCTCTGACCCTCCCTCTGACCCTCCCGCTCCCCCTAACCCACCCGGTCCCAAAAACCCTTGGGCTCCCATTAACCCTTGGCCTCGCTCTAACCCTCCTGCTCCCCCTAACCCACCCGCTCCCACTAACCCTTCCGCTCCCAAAAACCCTTGGGCTCCCATTAACCATTGGCCTCCCCTTAACCCTTCCGCTCCCAAAAACCCACCCGCTCCCACTAACCCACCCGCTCCCACTAGCGATTGGCCTCCCCTTAACCCTTCCGCTCCCAAAAACCCACCCGCTCCCAAAAACCCACCCGCTCCCACTAACCCTTCCGCTCCCAAAAACCCTTGGGCTCCCATTAACCCTTGGCCTCGCACTAACCCTCCCGCTCCCCCTAACCCACCCGCTCCCACTAACCCTTCCGCTCCCACTGACCCTCCAAGCACTCAAGGTCCAAGCACTCAAGGTCCAGGCACTCAAGGTCCAGGCACTCAAGGTCCAAGCAATCCGCCAATTGCTTCAAGGTTGATTCAGCATGGGAGGTTAACTCAGGGGTATCCTAGTTGGCGTCGCACAGTAGCTGAGAATGAAGAAATACAACGGGCGCAACGGGGGGGCCGTGCAACTCGTCGACCTCCTCCTCCTCTAGTTCCGGTTCCCTTAAGGAAGCGTTGGCAAAACATCAAAGAGGATATAATGAATAGGATACAGTCTCGTGGCAGATGGTATCTCAAGAGTCTACCGGTCTCGAGCCGCTACTATCATAGGGAGCCGGCCGAGAGGGCGCCGTTGAAGCAAGGTGAAGACCACAATCCTTACGACCTCATGATAGTCCTTAAAGACGCCCATACACTACAAGACCCAGAGGATTTTGTAGAAGCAATCTTGCGCGAGCTGTCGAACACGGGAGAGTACTCACGGGATAGGAGTGCAAATGATTTTCAAGCCAATGGAGAGCTTAGTGTTAGACGAATGCACGCGAACACAACGGCCTGGGATATCCTGAATGACTTTGATGATATCATCGAAGAACTGACAAGGCTTCAAGCGGAATTAGAAACGTCCAACCGGGGTAACGCCGCCGACCGCTTGTTCTCATCGATAGGTGAGGCGTATGGTTGGAATGTTGACGAGCTTAGGAATTCGGGGTTCCACCACGAGATCATGACTTACGTAGGGTTTTCGATGATGGGTCGATTGCGGTTTATGAGAGATTATTATCGCAAGGACAGAAATCCCACGGACCAGCCCACGGACTTGTTAGACGAAACGAGCATAACACTTTCAACGCGATGGTTCAGCGCCGCCGTCCACTCGGCATCAATGATTGATGATGTTCGAATGGTTGAATGGTTTAGTAACTGGGCAGTTCATTTCCCTGGCCGCCACATCACCGAGTTTAATACTTCTCAGATAGACTCTGCTACGGCAATCGGCCTTTTCGAGGTCGTTTATAAAATCAAATACGAACATGCAGTTCGATTAGGTAAGTAATAGTACCGGCTGTCCTATTCTAACTTCTGGGGCTGACCTCTTTCATTCAGTCTCTTATGCAGACTTCGCCAATGATGTAGATACAATCAATAGCTTTTTATCCTATAAAGGTACTGTAGAGGCTTCGGAGCCGGCGAGGAACAACGAAATTGTTGATCTATTCGACAATTGGTTCATGCCGTATATAAGAGCGTTAATTAATGTTTTCACCACATATCCCGAGAACAATGCCGAATTTTGGCGGAGATACCGAACAGGCAACAACAACATCGTACAACTACGCAACAGACTCGTAAATCGTATGGATAGCACAAAGGCCCCTACGTACCTTGGCGTAGGCCGGTGGTGTAGACATGCACCACCACCAGGACAACATGAGCATAATGGGGAAAGGAAAAGAATGCAGGAGGAACGCTGGACAAAAGGCTGGTATTGCGTAAAACATCGCCCATGGCTTAGATGTACCTCTTGCGGTTGGAAATATTCATGTGTTATATGCGCAAACCCGTATTCCTGCCCTCATTGCAAATCATCCTTTAGATGTACCGAGGAGTCATGTGCGGTCAAGTCTGACGACCGCCCAGAGGGTACCGACGCCCAACCCAGGTACGTAAAGGTCAAGATCTAACTACCACGATGATGATACTAAAACTATCCCAACAGTTACCGAATATCTGTGTCTACAAACTCCGAGGGTTGGCAACAAAATGGCAGGCGAATCACGCCAAGGTCTGCACGTAATATTTTCCAGAATATGGGTCGCGAGGCGCGTTACCGGCAGTTTTTCCCAAAGACCGTGAACGATATTCGACGGGACGGCCCGATCTATAATAAGAATTTATCCGCGAGTAAGCTATTCTTAATATTCCAAGAGAAAAATAAGACCTTGGGCTAATATTTCGTAGAATTCCACCAACCACATCAAGTGCTTAATGGTGGGTATGATAGGGAGGGCAAATACCCGACCATAGAGTACGTAACGAAGAACACTTTATTGCGTCTTTTATTTACCTTATATATACCCTCTCAAGAGCTAAGGCCCTTTGGTTAGAGAAATGAAAGGAGTCATGGTTTTTGAGATCTCCCCCCTACTCCCTCCTCACCCCCCTACTTATAGAAGCGAGTACTAACTTACACGATTGCGATAGTCGTAACTACTGGGATACGGACCTTGGAGCTGAAGGACTCAAGTTTATTCAGCCGTGGGAAGTCCCTCAATATCCTGGACATGTCCCTACTCAACCTCGGCGGGGCACTTTTAGTAATCGGGGTGGTCAGAGTGGTGGTCAGGCCAGTATGGCTCTGGTTGAGAGCGATATATCAGACACAGACACGGGGGGAAAGCGTAAGAGGGAGGGGCACGACGAGGATCTTCTGGAAGATATGCTCTCGGCGTTACACACGGCGAGGAAGGCGAAGCGCTGAGAGACTTCGAAATATTGTTTTGTTACTTTTCCTGCCGTGCGTTGAATACAGTCCACATTTCTTGCTACGAACTAGTAGTAGTAATACATATTCTCGACTTGCGTCTTGAGACTATCATCGAAAGGCAAACAAGTAGTGCTGCTAGACTTGATGTAATCTGAACTAAGAGTTAGATGGTACCTAGACATAAGTTAAACTGAAAGTTCGTATTGGAGCAATGTTTATCAATTCTAGTGTCTTTAGTCGATATACGTGCCGCAACCCCCTAACCTATCGTGATATTCCCAAGATACGCCCAGACGACCAAGTAAGTCCTAGACACCCATCACATAGCTAACCTTGTGGAACTCGCCAAGTTCGTTAGGCAGCGCCTTGGTGTACTCGAGGAGCATCTGCCGCTTTTCAAAGTCCCAGAATATATTCGTCCACGTGTAGCGGTCCTTGGCAGGGGTCAAGTAATCCGGGTCTATCGGATCCAACTGCCCTTCGAGCTTCATTATGCCGGTCACGACGCTCGCGAGGTTCTCGCTGTCCCAGGTTGCTTCGCGCCAGTCGCACCGCAACAGCAACTCCACTGCCTCCTGTCGAACGCTGGCCTTCCGACACCTCAACCCTACGAAAGCTAGCAAAGGCAATCGACCAACTTCGTTGATAAACATTATCTTAGAGGTTACTTCCGACGGGAAATCCGCGAATTGCTTGCATCGTCGAACCACGTCTTCGAACTGGGGTATGTATTGGTCGTACATCATCTCCGTCGAATCGAAGCAGCACGATGTAGATATGAAAGCTATCGTGTGATGCATCCGCAACAGCTCGAGGCCTTGGCGATCGCGGCTATCTACGGTACTAAATAGCAAGGAATCCAGCGCGATACCCAAGTCGTTCAGTTGAGCCAGGTACATGGCTTGCTCGCGGAAGGCCGCGGGCTCGTCAAAGTCGTATTCGGGATTCGAATTATGCCACGCGATTTTGCTTTGGAAACTTGCGATCTGCACCATCAGATGATCCCATATTTGCCTCGCCTGCTCGAGCGTCTGCGGAGCCGAAAATGTAAACGGGCCGTCTAGTCCGGTGTCGCCGTCTTCGTCTTCGTCCTCGGTAAGGAGGATATGGTATGCGAATTTCCCGTGCGCGAACGGGACACACGCGGTTGCGACGCTGTGGCGTGCAAACATAGTGGTCATCTCGTCTACTTCGTCTCGCGGGGCCGACAGACATCGATACCATTGACGCCGTAAAATAGACTTGGAATCTCCTCCGCCCCGTATATTTTTCAAAACTTTGATGCCGCTGCGTATGAGATTCCCGGAGCTGAGATAGTTCCCTTGCATATTCTCGAACACTATAAATAAGAGGGTTGCCGCCATCGTTAAACGGCCGTCGATCCCGAATGTCCTGATGTTAGATCGTAGATGAGAAAGCGCTTTGGCATGATGCACAAGGGCCGCCTGATGATGTCGATTCAGTACCGACGGAGGCCACCACGCCCGACACAGCTTGCCGTTGACCGTATAACCCTCGCGGAGATCCATAAGAGCACGGCCATAGGCACCTATACTAAGAATAGAATGATGAATGCATCTGTTGACCATGCTATCTCGAAGAGACGTCCGGGACCAGAAGTTTGACCGAAAGTAAGGCGAAAGCTCGTGAGATATCTGATCCCTAAACAGAGTAAAGTACCACCTGTCGTCCTCATTCAGTTCAAAGCCAAAGGTGGGCATCAGCGGAGTTGGTGACTGATAGTCCACTGGTTGAGACAGAGCAGCAACCTTGGCTGGCTGTACCGAGGCAAGCTTCGGCTTTGGCAACAGTAATCTTTCAGGCCTACATGAGGTCGTCTTGATTTTAGGCGGAGCATAACCCTCGCACATCAGTCCAAGACGCTCGCATTCTGCGCAAGACGGCTTGCCTTCGTCACATTTGACCTATAGACAGTTGAGTTAGTTAGCTGTGATATATTGTAGCTGATAGCCTGTCAACAGGGAGTAAGTAGCTGTGACTATCATGACCGCTAATGTCACGGCCTGATAACTTCACCTGGACAATCGAATAACTAGCAGAGGAACCGGAAGTTGTAAAGATGAACTAACATGTCTTCTTTTACAGCTAATACAGCCTATTGCACGGTGGAGAAGATCTTAGCTAACTGGTCCCATCTTGAGCTGATCGGGGATAGATTAGGTAGTTTTACCTGTTCGGACTTTGGGCTTACTCGCCCTCTTCCTTGTGGGTTTTAATCCGTCGCATCGTCGACTACTCTTTTCCGACGAATCGGAAGTCTGTGCCGAACGTTGACTGAGGCTGCTGGGGCTGTTCCGACGAGTCTGTCTCATGTCGGCTAACGGGAAATGCTTATTCTAGCTTGAATTATGAGTTTTCTATACCCGGCTGTTGTCTCTTGTCTTAATCTAATACGGCTTTATTTCCGTACGGGATAGTAGTTGTGATCTCGATTTTTTTTGTCGTTATTTTGCGTCGCGAACCTGATTCGAAGCGCGATGATGATGACCCGATAGACGGAAGTAGTCGACTGATTACTTATCCGCCAAATAAATTATTTGTAGGCCAGTGCAGTGTCTGGAAAGCCAGGGCGATGCAGGGGTTCAGCTCCAAAAACTGGGATACCTAGTCGCTGGCGATAGTTATGGAGATCGTATACATAAATAAAGTATATTGCCCAGATTCTCAGATTCTAGATGGTAACGTCGTATGTAATAGGGGCAGCTAGGGAAGTTATTTCGTATTATTACCTACACTACGCAAGGTAAGGACATGATCGAATTGCGGCATTCGGACTGGTTAAGGATTCGGACTACACAGTATGTAGGTAGGTAGTCATGGTCATTGGCCCCGCAATGTGGTAAGATGAAGTTCCATCGGCCAAGGCTGATTCTACGTTAACGTTAACTGGACTTGCTGGCATGGTGGTGTGGCATGGCGCTGGCACGGCTAGCAGCTTGGTGGCATGTGGATAACATGTGGGCATCATTAATAGCATCATGGCGGCATGGTCCAGCAAGGCCATGCATAGGATTCCCATAGTATTCTGGCACTGGCAAATCATACCCGAGGATAAGAAAATAAGCGTTGCCTAAATCGATCTCCGTGGAAAATCCCATCTCACAGGGGCCCGGGGCCCGTACACATGAGAAGTTCCCATGGTTATCAAGCAATTGTAAGCCACGAGCACATCTGACGGATCAGAAAATTAGCTGCCGGCACTTCGCTACGGATGACCTGATCCTGGATACCGATCGTCTGTCTTTAAGGTTATCAGCGGCCCGGTTGACTTGCTGCTGGCCCCCATCTTTCAGTTGAGATGCCGGCGGGTTGGCTCGTAGGTACAATACCACATGATATCGTGGCTTTCTAATACATATGTACATACCTAATAGTATATATCTGTAGCTATCTCAGCCCTAAAAAAGGGGAGCATTGATTGGTCAACCCCGGACGCATTAGAATAGGAGTTGCCAAAGCCGTCTTACATACACTAGCCTTGGCAGTTTGTACGGGTCGGTCAAGCTTATGTGAGACCCGAAAATTCGCAACCTTCAATACCTACCTATCTACCATGGCGGCGGAGGTAATGGTATCCATCCCGGGTACCAATCCTTCCCCGGCCGATGTCCAGATCGGCAGGACTTCTTACTGTGTGGTACCACATAGGGCAACTCCGGACAGCTCTCGTGATTTTTAACACCGCTAATCCCGTCTCTATCGATATGAAGGATGTGAGGTATGTATGAAACCATTTCCTTCTTTTTGTTTTGCTCTTAAATTATTGCTGATAACTTCTGATTGGTGTGGTATCTTTAGGTACTTAATAGAGGTTTAATTTTTACCTACCTTACCTATCTTAATACGTAATTCCCTAATACTGTCGAAGTTGTTGAGAGAAAAGGTCGTATCATATCTAGTATTTTGTTGAGATAGAGCTTTAACTAGAGTTGAGGCGAATTGAGGACTGGTACCAAATAATAGTAGTGTTTTCTACCGCCTATATGGTACGGCATCAGGGGTATTATTGCCCCTGTACGTGTGAGTGGACCACACCCATTCTAACGCTTTCCTACCAGGTACAATAATTACATGTATTAATGCGCTATTCTACGTGCCCCCTTTTGTACATACATAGCATAATGTCTCACTATATTACTTACCACCAATGAAACGTCTTAATCACCGGGTTGTTCGTCCGGGGAGATGTCTAATTCGATGTTAACCGAGACAGATTTCTATTACTAATACATAGCCTATTTTATCTTCTTCGGCAGTCGATGCTCCTCATCATGTAAGAAGTCGTGGCTCTCTCTCGTCAATATGTTTTCAAGGTATCCCCCGTTAGTATGGGGCAAGAAATCTCATCGTAATACGGTAATCGGTGATATACCAACGGTATTGGACCAAAAACACGTTACACATAGGTAAAGTCTTACAATAAGCTGGATACTTACCTTAGGTCAGGTTAGGTACCTACATGATGTACAAACAAACGAAATTGTCCGGACACGTGGTAAATGATCCAAGTATTATTCTAGAAGAAATTCAATACTACTACGAAATGATACCTACCTGAGTCAAGCCGTACATATGTAACTCAACTTCAGTGGAGATTAATCAAGCTTAAATATACCCTATCTAAAGCACATACGCGGCGTATCTAACCGGGGTTAGACTGTGATTGGCTATAATTTACGGCTATCCGTACGAAATACACTACATCCATCCAAATACAAGCCCTTGTTAATAATAAATACATAGCCTTAAACAACGCCTCGAAGAAGCAAAAATAGAAGCTTTCGTTTCTCCTTATAGCTTGGCATCATTAAAAGGCCCTACAAGCAAAAAATGGGCAGGTGAAACATGTCCGCGCATAGACATTTCCCACACTTCTTGTAACCCTTTTCAGCTTCCCCTTTCCGCTTCCGGAACCCCACACATCCGTAGTCCGCGGAATTCGGCATACGGGAGCTAGACTCCATTTAGGCACCTACATATGGTCTCATACCTCAGTTTCGACGCCGACGTCTTTTTCCCCGTGATGGAATATTCCGCTGATGTTTCCTTTGAGTCTGCTTAGTTTCTCCCCGACGTGGTTAGCTTCTCTTGCTGCCCTCCACTGCATAATGCCACGATGTTTGCGGTGAAGCTGTTTGTGGTGGTCTTTGTAGTCGCGCAGCTGGTTTCGGACTCCTCTAGATGCATCGTCTGGGTTGTTGTGCCCCGGCGCAAGCACCGACGTAGCCGCTTCGCTGGCTCCATCTACCGGGTTGCGAAAGATATTCTTGACTTTTTTGAATTTCTTGATATCGGACAAGTGAGAAGAGCTCGACGTCCCGGATCCGGTGCCTTCACCCTCGTCGTCGGAGCTAGAGCACGACGAATCATCGTTGGTGTGGACACGGAGCTTCTTCTTGCGTGTCTCATCTCCTGAATCGTCATCAGTCATATCGCCTTCGTGTTCAGATTCGTCTTCGTCGTCATCGAGCTTTTCGTCCGTGATTGTGTCTAAGCATTCCATAACATTCCGCAGGTCATTATTCTTAGCCTGAGAAGCATAGCTCTTGTGATAGCCAGATAGACCACGCCAAAATTTTAACGATAGCTCAACTTCGCCTAGAGGTTGCTCACCATCACCCATGCCATTGTAGTCGCAGCATGACTGGGCTTTACGGAGGCCATCCTTCGATCCTTTCCACACTTTTAAGGTTCGGGTTTCACTCTCCTCATCGGCGATCTCATAGAGCCACATGACCGCGAAGGCGGCTGTTTTGTCCGGTCCAAGCATAGACTCGCGAAATTCGATCACCACGGCCGAAGCATATCGATTGCGCACTGCCAAGAACACAGCCTCGTGTTCCTTTCTACCCTTAGACACCCACTGGCCATTTTCTGGATACATCTTCGCCTTTCCTAAGTTCGTGCGTATCTTGATGCGATGCTCTGTCAAGGACCGAGGTAAATCGTTTTTCGGCTGAATGAATCCGCGTATCTCTAGGGTCCCATAATCCCACCCCCTGAGGTTTGGCGGCAGTTTAAGCTCCACGCTTCGCCAAACCATACTAATACGAGCCCGACCGTATCCAATACCTCCAACTACTATAATGCCATGTTAGTATCTATTTGTGGTGACGTGAGACAAAATCAGGGTTGAATTTTTCGGCAATATTGGGTCCAGATATGATACTCCTGGGTAGGATAACCCAATACGAGAATAGGATTCAATCTCAACTTACAAGGATAATTTTCCACCATCTGGCTCTTTTTTGCAAACACCTTCGCCAGCGGAAGATAGACAATCCCTATCAGCGGGTCATCTTCCCGCTCGCGAGAGTCCCATACGCTGATGATAACCTCGCTGTCTCTCCAGTCCCGAACAAATCGCTCGGTTCCAGCATTGAAAAAAGGTTTTGAATTCTTCGGCTTCGTTCTTGTCCTGAAGATCTTTTTATGGTTGAATATGACAGTACAGTAGCTGTCGGGCATGTCATCGCTCTGCTCGGCTTCATCCTCATTATCGCCGTCGTCTCCTTTATCTTGCTTTTGAAGTTTCTGTATTTCGAGCCCCGTGATGTTGTGGATCTGGACGCTGAGAATACCCGAGACGAGTTCGTCAGATGGTGGGGCTGAGATAATCATGGCTTCTTCAATTTCCCTGTAGTCTTGAGCTTTCTGTTGCTTTAGTTCTTCATCGTCCGATGGCTTGCCGGCCTCCCGCAGCTTATGATCAGATAATTCCGAAACGTGACGTCTAAGTTGATCGTGAGTTCGTATTTCTCTATTGACGGTTTGCTGTTCAAGTTCTTTAGATGTGATTCTCGTCTTCGAAAAATATCCGACAGACCATTGTAACGATCCTGGCATCGTCTCGTCGGGATCTTGGCCAGAAAATCTATCCTCGCGGTCTTGAGATTTGTTCGGACGTTTCATAAGAGACTTTAGGTCTACTTCTACGCGACCTAGATCGTCGTCTGCCGACCATTTATCCGAATCCCATAGTTGGAGCCGCAGCTTTTCCTCGGCGTTTACCTCCTCTGGAGTCACTAGAATGCTTGCCCATTCATGCCAGTTTGGGTTGTCGTCACCCGTAATGATGCGAGTCGAAGCGACTGGTTTGCCGAATTTACCCCACGATACAGTGACATACGAATCACTTGAGCCTTTCATAGGTCCGATCCCACCGTCGCCTTGTTTAAAGCCGCGCGCCTGCTTAATGAAAATCCAGACAACACCTAAGCTAGTCGTGTCCTTCTTAAAGTCCTCTCCTACGAGCATGTCCTTTAAGTTCAAAGTCAAGCTCTTAGGGGCCACATATTCCGCAAGTGCAGCGTCGATTGACGAGTTGACGAAGGAAGATATTAATGGAACATCCGTCAAGCTAAAGCTATGCTTTGAAAGAGGGACACATGAGATACTAGCCTTTGGTTGTCCGAGGAAGGTTAGAGTGCATAAGGATATGAATGGCGGGTCTGGTGTTAATTGAAGTCGGAGTCGAATAGTCATAATAAGGCCCTTAAGCTCAACCCAGACGGGAATAGCTACCTCCCCTGGAAGGTAAAACTTTAGGTAAAGATGGGCATTCTTGGCTTTGTCCTTGACTGACTTGCCGGACGAGCGGCCCCGATATGCGAGCGCAAGCTCCATATTCACGAAGTCGCCTTCTTCCGCCTCCATCCCCTCCCGCATGGCCACTTCTTCTTGTTCCTCTTGCTTCGGATCTTTACCCTTCTCGTCAGTGTTATTTTCTTGGCCATTGGCGCCTTGTTGAGGATTTTGCGGGTCCGTTCGATCGTTTCCGGTCCCCTTTTCATCCCCTTGAAGTTGGTCATCAGAGCCCACTGTTTGACTGGCCGCACCAGTCGGTAGCCATCGCACACCCAGTATTCGAATAGCCTCACTGCCCTGTCCCATATCATCGACGCTGACCATCTTAATAACCTTGGGAAGGGATGCCTGCATAATATCCTCGATTTGATCGACGAGGGAAGCAAAAAGGTCTGGATTAACAAGCGGCCAGATGGACGAGAGCAAGCTATTCAACCATTGAGCAGATTCGGGGAGCTCCTCGTAATTATTCAGAATAGCCTGCTCTTCTCGTCGCGCAGCTTCCCAAGTCTCGTCTTCAAACAGCTCGCTAGTTTTCTTACTTACCCATTTCCCCATACCGATGACGGTCATTGTTCCTAGGCAAACAAACATAGCTGTGCTGAATAGGACGGACCAACCCGGCCCAATGAAAACTGTCGGGGCTAACAGTAGAACAACAGCCAGAGTACCCATTAGAGCTAGGCCAACATAGACTGTCTGCTCGTAAATGGCGGCGAGTCCTTGTTTTGTGCGCTCAAAGTCTGGCGGCGGGAATACCCTCTGCATCCCATTATGGGCCCGTTGCAACTCATCACGCTCAGATGCCAACTCTTGGTCCGACTTAGAAGCACCTTGGGGTCCGCTGGCAGTATAATGGTGTAGTCCTGGCGCTGGGATATTTTGAGGCGCAGAGTTTAGATCTTTCTCAGTCTGATCGTGTATGACAATTGGTAGATGAGTAACGGGATCGGTGACTTCACGTCCTCCACCATGCCTCTTGGTCTTCTTCATCGCCTTGCGCTTTTCTTTCGGATCAACAGCACTTACTACAGCTTCTGTTGCCGACTTTTCTTGTTCGCCTCCCTTCCTACCGCCATCTTCCCGATGATCATCAGGTTCCTCCTTTCTTTCAGTATCATATATAGAACCATGTGTCTCTTTAGATCGAGTGTCTTCCTCCTCCTTCTCTTCTCCTTCTTCTTCTGGGGCATATGGGGCGTTGTCGGCATAATTACGGTTCGTAGATGGGTATGGATCATGTTGAGACTTGGGAGTATCTTTACCCTGGATGACAGCTTTCGCAGATTGGAACGCCCGCTTTGGTCTCGACTCGTCCTCTGGTCCTTGTTGCGCTTGCTCCTCATCTTCTAGCTGACCTTCCAATTCTCTTCTGTGTTGCCGATAACTCTGGACAGTGGGGATTTTATGTTTGGCATCGTGAGGTTTGCCGTACTCTCTTCCCGACGCATCGTTTTCAAAATCCGCCTGGTTCGTCATGTTATGTTTGCACAAGCGTTAACTAGATATCATTCATGGAGAGAAATAATAGTTAATAAGACCCAGGAAGTGCTTGGGAATGCGTCTATGTGGTAGGAGATAGAGATCAGAGATTATAGAGGAGATAGAGAAAAATATATTAAAATATTAAAGTATTAAGAATGCACATGAAACATGTTTCTTGCTTGCATCACCAGTCAAGATTCAAGAGGCGCAAAAAAGATATATTGAATATGCCCATTGGATGTGCGGCATGTTGGAGAGTTGGATCATGCTGTGTTGTATGAGGTCATCGCTCTATGCTTTACACCAAATATATCCCAGTCCTTACCATTTGTAGTGGAGCCCAAGTGACGCAGCTAAAACCAAGCGAGTTTAAGGTACCTGAAAAAGCTCCGGCTTTACCTAACAGCTTTTAGGTTAGCTTCTCTGTTTCCATGTCAGTCCCCACAGCGGCAGTGCGGCACATTACATATAACGTTTGGCAGCTTTCCATAGGTTGGTGTTAAGTACCAATGTATATTCTCTTCCTTTCCCGCCTTTTTATCAATAGATTTCGTCCCGTCTCCAACTAACAAATAATACTTCATTCTCCTCTTCCTTCGACACGTAGTTTGTGTCACAGCTCTAGTCAATAGCAAACAGGACAAGTCAATATAATATCACTTTTCATAATTCTCTTAATTAATAAACTCTAGTGGGCATTATTCCCCTGACTGGCATTTAACTACACCTCCACTATTTTCAGTATTGATACATAAGGATTGGCCAGGAAAGAAAAGATGGCTAAATCGACCGATGATATTTACGGTTTGTACTAATTATCGAACCTTTTCCCATTATGTTACCTAATGAACGACGTCAAGTCTTAAGTACTGATACTGAAAATAGTGGAGGTGTAGTTGAATGCCAGTCAAGGGGATACGTCCTTTTCCGACTCATTTGGGCCGAAGAAGGTAGCAATAATAGTATATCTCCGGATCACTCTCTTTGAGTTTAGGTGTTGGGGTCTTAGCTATGACTTCGACGTCGAATGGAAGTTGCTCAATATTGAAGCGAACTGAAGAATAGCTAAGGGAGATCCAGATCCCACTATCAGCAAGGTATTTCTTTACCCAAGAGGCCATCCTCGAAAAAGCCGCAGTCCCACCGCAGGAGACCGCGTCGACAGTGCTTTTGTCCACGACTATGTCGAATTTCTGATCTTGCAAGAAGTCGCAAGCGAGTTGCGTTACGTCTGCGACGATGTACTTCATCCTCACGTCATCAAAGGCGACCTGCTCTAGCTGGCGTCCGCGCTCGATAGCTAACGGTTCGTAGTCGACGTTTGTCACGTCTAAGTAACCTCTGGAGCGAAAGCAGTTCTGCAAGTCACTTGTGCCTGAGCCTAGATGGAGGATTCGGGGTGTGTTCTCGACAGTATGTGAGAACGTCGAGAGGTAAGGCTCTATGATGGACATGAAAGATTGTGACGATGCTAGCCACTCGAAAGATGTCTCAGATGAGAATCTCTCGTGCCAATAACTTTGCTTCTCGAAGTCGGCGGGCATGGTTTATCAAAGTGGGCTTGCTCGCTGCACCACCAAGTAGATGTGACAGGCAGGATGATTGAAAATCACTTCCATACTTAAAATTCTCGAAATACATAGTGTCAACAGTTAATTTTCTCTCTCTCTCTCTCTCGCCCAAGACCCATAAAATCATGTGAAGCTGTAATTTTCCCACTTTCCAGTTACGGTAAAATCTGATGGGGACCTCTTACGTCCACCACTTTTTTTAAAAAAAAGAGTCCTCATTCACCAATAGGGGTTAACGATATACGTTATATCCAACTGACACTTGGAAAATACGCGGAATTGCTTTCAATGTGTCCAATATCATATATAACATTTTACTCATTACGTCGGTCTTGTTTTTGTTCAAGCGAATGTCAAAAAAACGAAGAAATGAGATTAATGAAATTAAAATATCCTAACACCTATTCGACTGTAGTACACGATTCCCTTGCAACAAGCCACCCTTCAGCCAGCGCAAAAGAGTGAAGTTCATATCCAACCCGCTGCGTTCCCATTGCATTCTCGGCTGAACCCTGAACTTCAAGCTTCCAACTTAATACACCCACTAAGTGCACTCCGGCATCCACCGAAGCAAGACACTACTCAAGTAGATGTGGAATAAATTTCCTAAGTAGGCCTTGAAGAAGCTGTGTTTTTTTCTAGCGATTTTGTTTTAATATCCGTAAAACTCGAACCAATCCCTATAAGACGAAATACTAGAAAAGGAAAATAAAAAGTCTCCCGGCTACGGCAATGCTTTATAGCCTAACACAATATCCTCTTAAATATCCTAAGGTAAACCTCAAATGCTCCATTATCATGCTGAGCAAGCAATAGCGCCGTGATGATAGCCCCACCGACGGGGCGGAAAAGGGGGTATCCTCGAGGATTCTTACGACCCCCGGAAAACCCTTGGAAATCGCACATAATTTCTGCGTGTTAACGGCTACTCCTCCTCGGCGGCGGCGGGTGCGATAGGCTCGTTGATCTTTCGCCTCTTGGCCACTCGGCCGGAAAATACCGAGCGCAACGGCGTCCTGGCCGGGCGCTTTAGAGATCCTGCGCTCCAGAGCGCGTTTCGCAGCAGAGCGGAGGTAGTCAAGCGTGCGGTCCGGCCCTTGAGCGCGGTTAAGCTCCGCTTCTGCCCGACTCCGTCCTGGATTTCGATACTGTAGGGGGGCTCCTCCTCCTCGTCGTAGTCCTGGGAAGATACCTCGTCGTCCGACTGTGTGACTACCTGTGCCATCGCTGCGGCGACATAAGTATCTGATGGATCTACACTATCGTTGAAAGCTTGCGCCGGAGCCCGCGGGACCGGTATTGGCCTCGGAGACGCGTAGATTGGCAAGGTTTCCAAGCACCAAGCTGGGTCTGCTCGCATAAGATGTCTTTGGCCTATAGGGAGTGTTGTTGGTAAGACCGTGGTGACTTCGTAAGTGAAGTCTTGAGAGTTTATATCCATTATAGTGTTTCCTGTAAAGTCCCTATGTTCCGGTCTACCAGCTAACCCGCTACCTAACCTAAATCCACGTGGAGGTAAGTTCGTCGACCCTATCTGGTCGTAAATTAATTGTCTACCGGAGTGAAATTCGGCCAGCACCGCCGCTGGTATATCCAGACCAGCCTGGATAAATCGGACCATTTCAAGAGTCCAGTAGAGCCAGGTTTCGAAGGTAACCTATTACACCAAATAATATCCCGTCAGCTTCTTTATCTTACTCTTCTGGAGATCTAATAAAAAAACGTCTTCGCGGGCGTGAGTCAAAGTTACTTAGCTGCAATACTTACTACCGAAAGTTAGCTATTGTAAATATAATATTAACTGCTAAATATCATTGACGACGGCTCGAGGAACCTAAGTCTAACAAGAGTAACAACATGTTTATACATACCTTCAATCGTCTTGCCACCATGCTTGTCCCACTCTTGGGTTTGGAAATTCTTTTTTGCAGCATGGTCATCATAACTCCGCTGGGACATCATGCAGTATTGTTCATAAACTGTGACCTTCCATTTCGTATATTGATTGATAAAATAAACAATCCACCTGAATAAGCGCCCGTATCTAGTGCTCGTGCCATCGCGGCTTTTCTGTTTTGCTATTCGCACTACACCGCTAGATTAGCTTTGTATTTATTTTAGTAGTAGGCCCCGGTAGAAGAAATCTACACGCATACTAATTGCAATAGCTTCAATTCTATTCAAGCGGTATAAAGCTCGGAAACCCGCATTTGTCATGCCCCTGGTGTTCCGACCAACTTCCGCAGTGACGTTTACATTCGGGACACACACCCACACGGCGTCAAACTCGATGTTAGGAGCATGAAGAACTTCGTTGGCTATATCCGTTCTTTGCCGATTTGCTGCATAAACCTCAGGACGTTGCCAAACGCTGACGCAATGGTTCATTCCAAATTCAATAAATCGATTCCGGGCCGTAAACCATCCATGACACCACCCTTTAACCAACGACAGCATTTCTGGGAGGGTTAAGCCACGAAAGGCATCTCGGCCGAAAGCCTCTGTTAGTGTATCGTGGATCCATTGTGAACCGTTATTCGAAAATTCAATGACTGAGTCGAACTCAGCTAGCAACTCATGAGCCGCGTCATTACCAAAGATATTCGTCGCTACACGGCCGTCTTGGAATTCTAATCCAATTGGAGCGTAATTTATGTATTGGTGAAGTTCTTCAGGTATGCGGTTTAATACTCCGGTACGTGGGAAGGTCGCGTTCACCGGAATATCCTGTAGGTAAATTAGGACGCTCGCACGATCCTTCTTATTCACCGTCCCTCTAGGATGGTAATTTCGATAACGCGGTTTTTTTGGATCGCCGAAAGTTCTTGGAACACCCGACTGCGGCGCCGCCATCGTGAGGTTGGCTTAGTTGCAATAATCTAGAACTACGTTAGATGATTATTAGGAATACTTAGCTTCGACTTGCTTAGACTATAGGATATAATTAAGTGACTTGTGTATCTAAATGCATTGTTTGCATGATCATATTGTGGATTGGCTGTAGGATTATATTGAACGTTAATATCGAGACAATAACGCCTTGGACGGCTACGGAAACGTCTGGGAGGCGACAAAGGAATATGGATCCGGAATAAAATTATATTCTCTTTGTCGTATATACGCTACAATCCCGAGTTGTATGGTATAAAGACGATAATGTAATTCTATTTTGCCCTATTTTATAATAAAAATTGGAGCTTCCTCTAGTGTCATCCTTATTCGAGACTGTGACTCTTTGAAAAGGGGATGAGAATTCCTAAGTCGAAGGAGAATAGCCGCAACTTTAGCTGGTGTTGCGGCAACGCGTGAGCGAACAAAAAATTCCTCGAGAATAGGAAGTTTGCACCCTGAACGTATAGCTCGAATATAAAATATAAAAATTGCTATGCTTATACGTATACTGATAAATACCTAGGTAGGTAGCCATGACTATTTTCCTTACTACCAGGTGTCTTTCTGGAAACGTGTGATGATACATCAATTCGAAGACAAAGGATGGTACTCGTGGGGTCCGAAACGTTCAAATACTGTGGCTATATTATATGATTATTTAACGAAAACTTCCGTCCATATCGTTAATGTTGTAGCTTTTAAGAAACCCTTCATGGTCGGCAAGGTAAGGAGGTTTGCAAGGTAACATTTAGTGTGACCCCATAATCTATAGCTATGGCTATGCAATCTGAATAACTCAACAATAGCCCTTATTCAGCCAAACTGCTGCTTAAAAAACCCCTTGTCAGCAGTTGTTTTGCCTGTACGCATTACGGTATGTACCCTGGGTAGGTACCTGAGTGGCCTTACTTCTCGGGTATCCGTACAGCAACAAACTTTTCTAGCTATTCAACAGGTATATAAAGTGTAATTATATACGAACCATTCAAACCGAGGCTCTAAGCTATTACCTAGAGACAAAGACTGCCTAAAGATGCTCGGGTGATCGAGCATCTTGAGTTTATTAGGCCATGGCCCTAACACCCCTTTTAAATCATCCTAGTCCATACCAAGCCAAAATCACCTATAAAGCAGTAGATCCATCCCCATGGGCATTTACTACCGCGATGAGGACCACCTCAATTGCGGCGCCTATGACGAGCGAACATATTGACGCATACGTATTATGTTTCCGGATCAAAGAGATCACCTAAAAACCTAACGTAGGCGATATTGCCCTCGCTAATCATCGTCGCAGATCTCCATCACCTGAACCCCTCTACGACTCATTAGGTAAACGAATCAACACACATTATCGTCGCCACCGAGAACGTCTAGAGAAGGAACGCCATTCTATAATACAGACTGCCAGATGAACACCAAATCTCACGCCTCTATAGTCAGTCATTCGCGGCCAAGGTTCCGTGAAAGAAGGCAAAGGCCGCGCCAACCCTCGTGGGCCCGGACGAGTCGATAACTGACGCTTACCAGGAACTTCTACATTGTCTCATCACGGCGGATACGCAGGAGAGCGTCGATACGGCAAAACAACATGTTCGAGCAGTCATTAAGAATGCCATTACTACACCGGAACACGAACATAACAGAAAACGCCAGCAATTCCGAGATCTCGCTTTGGCGAACGGGACTTTTCGCGACGATGAAGGTATAGGGAAAACTATTAACATGACCCACAGCGTGCCGGCATCAGTTATCGTGTGCCATAAATGCTACGGACACGGTCACATCGCCCGCGATTGCCGCAGTACGAAGATGGAAGCCTCCCAGAAGCCACCGCCATGGCGGAAGTCGAATACTAATTCGGAAGCAAAGGATTCTCTGGAACTTTCTTGTTCCCGATTCCTCGCTGACATGGAACACGACGCACGGGCTGGTTGGAACCTTTCCGGACATTGACTCTGGGGGTATGATTCGAGAAAGAAGCGCTACTATTTCATGTTAAGGTTGAACGATGCGACTTACTACTAACACACTTACAAATTAGCGACAGAACCTAATATGAATTCACATTTTGCTGGCTATCATTCCGTTTTCTGTGACATGATTGACCGTGCTATTGCGAAGGTAGGTAAAGAGATACCAAGAGGGATTTATAGTCTCGGTTTTGTGGTGTGCTCTTGGGAAGATGCCGGGTGACTTCTTGGTTATATCACTTAAGGAATACTGATCAAATGTAAGATGATCCAAAGGTCTTCCTCTCCTCGTGGTCTACTATCCGTAATACCCCTATTTGGCTTGGAACCCCTTTTGGTCACTATTGTTACTACCCCTCTATGTTCTGACTAGCAAGAATGGAACCTTACACCAGCCGAATTCGGATTCTATAATAGCGTCTTCTCTTCTTATTATGTAAGATACGAATCGTGCAAAAATGCAATTTCGAAATTAAGTGCAATGCGAGCTAGATGTTGATATTGAAATTATCTAGGTGACATTTAATCCAACGACGACTAAGTATCGCCAATATCTCATACGGCTATCTGGTGAACCCAACGCCCCGCTGAGAATCTCCTTTACACTGTATCGGGGGAAGGAGAGAGGTGTAACTGGAGTGAAACGCTCAGATATTGGACTTCGAAGGGCCTAGCGAAATCAGGTCGCACGCAATCGGGTAAGGTGCGTTCGCTGGGCGTCGATCTTGACGGGCTCACTTTGCAGACTAATATTCGTTCACGTGAATCGTTTATTCAAGGATAGGCGTGTGATTTTCAGACTTTATCTAATATCATCCGCCTAAATGGTAGTATAGAAACGACGGCATGGTATTTCATGATGTAATTAAGCGTAGGCCTGGAACAAGAAATGTCGGAAGGTCATTATTCGCGATAGGCTAACGAAGGAGACGAACTAGTGTACAGCGGCAACCGAAGATAATCGTGCATAGTAGCGGTGTAATATCCCTCTCGACTCGAAGTTGTCCGGCACCTTGCGTTTGCGGTGATAGGAAAATGGGGCACTATAGCAACATTCTCCAGGTAGTATTCCCTGAAGTGTACTGCTAGAGTTAGTCTTGATCTGTTCTACTGGATCGATGGCACGTCTTCTCCAATTTGTTTAAGAAGCACCAGCAAAGCGCTTTGCTCGCGCCTCGGCCTTTGCCTTTTCGGATGGATCGTTTAGAATGCCAGACTTCCCCTTTGCGCCGGTCGGCCTGCCCTCTTTTCGAGGACCGTTATTTGGCCGACCGCCTCTACCATGGCGGAAACGACCTTTGCCTCTTTGTTGACCACCGGGGTTTTGTCGTTTCGCGCCTCGTTCACCTTCGGCATTACCACCACCTTCTCGGCCTCGCTTCGATGGCCTCTTCTCGGGTAGCGCAGCATCGAGACCCTTCACCAAAGAGGATTCATCCACACCAAAACGCTCGGCGCGCTCAGTTTTCTTCTTGTCCTCGTCATTCTCAACTACGCCAAATCGCTTGGCTCGCGCGGCGCGCTTACGTGCCTCTTCATCTGCGTTAGATGCAGGGAGGTGCGCAGAGAAGTCTTCTTTTGGAGCTTCTGTCTTGACAGTTTCTTCAGTCTCATCCTCAGCCGGCTTGTCTGTGGTCGGAGCAGCGTCCGGCGCACTCTCCACAGGCTCAGTAGGCTCAGCAGACTTCTCTTCAACTGGAGCTGGTGTCGGTTCAACGGGCTCGGCAGCTAACGCAGTTTCTGAAGGCTTTGACGTGGTCGGGACTTCATCATCACTATAATCAATCTCGTCCTCGTTTTCGCGAACTGGAGCGGCTATTGGATATTAGTATGTGCACGATAAAGGCTACATCGCGACAAATGAAGATATTTAAATTAAATACTGACGATTCTGGGACTTGTCGTGATCTTGCAGACGAGCGATCAGGTCGGCCTTGTTACCTGTTACAGGTAGGGATTTCTCTTGGAGGAGCTTCTTCAACTCTGGAACCTTTAGGGAGGCGTAGTCGGACATCGTGATGGATGCGCGACGCGACGGTAGTGGTAAGAGTTGTCGAGGATGAAATAATAAAGGATTATATGAAATATAACCTTAGATGAAGATGTAGAAAATTGGTATTGTTGATGCACCGCGGACCTTGTAGTTGTGCTTGGTGGAAATTAGTAAAGGTGGACGAGAGAAAGATGGAATGTAAAGAATTGAGAATGGGATGGGCAATCGGTCGCAGCGCGGGTACCTACTCAAAAAAAGGTACGTAAAGTTAGGTTACCTTTAAGCTTTATATTAATTTAGCACCTGGAATAGCAGGACGCGTTCGCCAGGAAAACAATGGACTGAATGGATTTAGGTAGCTCGAGATGTACTTTGTACGCACAGACCACTATGGGTACCCACTACACGTAGGTACCTAAAAAGCTACGTAAGGTACGTCAAGACCTTATCTTATCACTGATAAACTGATTCTGTTCCAATTTCGAGATGTCGTCGCCAGTCAAGATGTACAGCGAGCGATCTTTTTAAAATACATATAAACAGCCATCACTGGCCTTGACAAAATTGGAACCGGGTAAGTAATAAATTCACGGAAGTAACCGAACGGGTTATTGAATTTTGATATATCTTAGACTTGAGCGTAGAAATACAGATTTTTAAACACCTACCCGGTTGTGGATAATCGACTTTAGAAAGTAATACTATTCATTGAAAGGGTCAAAGCAGGATATGACTTACAACTTTATTAAAAATACTGATTAACCTTCGTAAGATCCGATATGAACGTAGGTTATATTCTCTTCGTATGTTATATGTTAGTTGGAGTACCTCGAGATATGACCTACCCAAAAGAACAACGCCACTATTTCCACTCAGGTACTACATAAATATCGTGAACTACAACATGGGCAATCACAAGATTAAGCAAACGGATTCAATATAATCGCATCCTTTTCTCATCCGTCGAGTCCAAAATACCTACTCGCAAAACGTAACCAGGTCTCGAATATAAGTCCACAGCGACCTCGAAATAACTAAGGGTACATTCAAAGGCAACTATCGACGTAAGTAAGATCCGTATGATATTATTTCGCCAAAGCCTCGATTATGTTAAGGGATAATAGAGCTTTCTTAATACTAAGCAAGACAATATGAATATAGATAGAACCGGGGAAATCATCGTGAATTTTGGTAAATAGACCATCATGGGAGAAATGGAGAACCTGAGATGATTCTGTCAGCCGGTCGAGCTTCAACTATTCCCTTGCTCCTGACGTCGACGATTTATACTTTTTATAGGCGAAATAGGACGAGATTGATATAGGCCTTACTTTGTAGATTTTTCTTTTTTTCCTTTTCACCGATAGTTGGCGATAACTGGCATGTTTCTCGTTAGAGATGCGTGTAAGTGAGACATGTGTAGCTAAGAAGGTTAGATACCTATTAAGTAGCTACGCCATCTTATGCAAGAGGATTAAATCGGTCAGTTAATAAGAGCACCGAGCTTAATATAACCAACTACTACCTAAAGCCCTGAAACCTGCATCGAATAGCGCACACGCATGTCTCGACCCAAAACCGGAGTAGCGAACGGCGGTGAATATCCTCGCGAAGTAGCGACGACTAGCTTTGCAGCTTTTCATCGGGACGCCGGTTCCACAGCGGGCAGATCCCAGACGGCAAGGACCAATGAATAACGCCTGCGCACTTCCGGATCTATAGGAAATCTTAAGGGACCTTTTGCGCGATCCTTGTTTTTACGGGATTTCTAGATTCGGACGGCCATCTGTAACCCCAAGCCCGCGATTCTACCAATCAGCATCGCATTCCTTTGCCTTAAATGGTAGTTGGACTCTGGTTCGCTCGGGACCGACGACACGAGAGCTAGAATCTTAGCATCGACCGATTCCCAAGGTATATAACCCCTGTTGTAAACGTGACTTGTTGATTCAGCCTCGAATGAAGCTGATATAATAGTGAGGGCCGTCTCGATTTTATCCTGAGCTCCATCATTTCGACCGGCTTTAGAGTGTAGGTAATATTTAGCACTTCACGCTTATATCTTTTCACCATGGCCGGTTTATCTAGACCGATCCCTATCGTCGTCTGTGGCAAGGCAGAAATAGTTGGGAAAATGGTCGTTGAGGGTCTAAAGCCCGAGTATGAAGGTGAGTGAGCCGCAAAGATCGGATAACCTAGGAACCCGATCATCTAAATAAGACTTCGAAAAGATACAATATATATATATGCTAACACGTATACTACCATCCAGTAATCCTCTTCTGCCTCGGCAGTAAGCCAACAGCCGCCGAGCTGCCTTTCAGTAGGTGGCATCCATAATCCCGGCTCCGAATTTCACATCCTTAAATTATCTATTATCACGACCCCATCACTTAAATACGCAAGGCATCAAGTGAATTAATTCATGTCTACCTCCCAGTCCTCCGTGGCAACGTGCCCCCAGCCCAAAGCAGCACCATCGGAACCGGTTCGTACTCCACAACACCTTACGCGGTAATCATGGGTGCGGCCTGGAGCGCCGACGACGTAGCCGATGTCAAGGCCGCCATCGACGGGAACATGCCGCCGGACTCCTCTGTCCCTGCCCCCATATTGTTGCGTAACGACACTAGCATACCTACCCCGAAGCCCCCATCCCCCGAGTACGCCGCCCAGCTCGTCCAACGCATCCGCGCTTGTCTCGGGAAGATTGAAAGCGGAATGAAGCCCAACGGGCTGGAAAATGGAATTGTGGTAGGTTTATTTATATCCATCTTAACTAGTTTCATCTCTGTACGATATCTGTTAATCTGATGTGCTACAGTGGTACTAAATGGACTGACTAAAATTCGCTATTTACGAGACCCTCTGTAATCCCCTGCTGCGACGAACGCGAGAGAACGTCCGGCCGGTGGTGGGCATCAAAATACATAATACTCCCGATCAAGTAAAGGGGTACGAGATACAATTGGACGGTTTCAGTATTAGGTATCTTGGAGTGTTGTGTACATAGCCTATCTTACACAATGTATCCGACCAAAAGTAAAAATGTGACGGAGGGGACGCAACAAATGCAACAAACCACCCACACCATTCCATGCATATGGCCATACCATCGTCCTTACGTTTATGCTCTGTCCGCCCTGTCTGCCCCCCAGACATCTAATGCAATGTGTCCGACGCCTCGCCTTGTCCCTCGTAAAGTTGAAAATTTGTGTTGACTGAAAAGGTCTGTTGGTAACATCTGAGAAAGAAAATGTGTGCAGGGAACGGCGTTATAGCCTCATACATATAAAAGGGGTATCAACCAATAATCAACCAATTACCACTTCTTGCGTAACGAGTCCGAAAATCCACCTAGCTTGCGAAACCGACGAACACTGGAAACACCACTTCCGTACATTTCCTCCGCTGTTTCCCCCTTGAGGTGCGACTCCCGCCTGTCCACTCTCGTCCTTTACTTCCTCCCAGACGTTGATGAGGACGCCTCTGCTACCCAGCTGGCTAAAGCACTGGCTGCCTAGTATGACATCCAGAACGACCACCGGCTTGTCCGTATCCTTCTTAGGGATTGTCGTGACTACGATTCGCTTCTCCATTCCTTGATACTTCCGCAAGTTCTGTCTGGTGCCTCGGTCAGGTCTTGTTACTTCGAGCAGACAGTTGCCATGATCCTCCCACTTGCTGGCCGATACTAATAGATGGAGGCGAATCTTGAGGTTGTTTGTTGTGAGATCTGCCCTGGTATTGCCACTGTTCGCGATGCTGACGGAGGGGGAGCGGGGTGGTGTGCCCGATGATGATGAGGTATATAACGATGCGTCTCCACCGCTGAATCGGTGTGGCCTATCGACGGAGGACATCGCGATATTGAATGACTGATTGCCACCGCCCATCAGCTTTCTTAAAAAGGAAGTGGCAGAGACGCCCGAAGATTGAGATATGCTACCCGCAGACTGCGACGGAGCTCGGGTCGACGCGCGATAACTATTCTTTCGCCCAAACCAGCTTTTGCGCTGACTATTTCCGTCGGCCTCTACCTCTGGGTTTTGATATTGACCGAAGGCCCTAACACGTGTTTCCTCCTCGAGCGCCTTGTATTTCGCATTATCCATGCGGGCTCGGTGAACTGCCATGTAGAGGGACTCGCACTCTGGAGTGGTCTGAACTCGGAAGCGGAAGAATGACGTATCGATTTTGAGGACCTTGGCGTAGAGCCTGGAATAGCTGAGAACGGGAGATCGTATTTCCAAGTCGACAACTGTACTGTTTCGTAGCATGACCAGTGGTGTGAGGTCTAGAGCAATCAAGGGTCGCTCTTGCGCCGGGCTACTGGAAGATTGATGTGCTCTTTGATAAGGGTACGCCTCAATAAGGCCTGGAGTCGTGACAATAGAGCAGATATCAGGCCAAAGGTCTTGCCAGCGTCCATGCTTGTTATCCCAATAAGAAATAGAAGCGACGGACTTAATGACGTATTCCGGCTGCTTGTTTTCTGATTTGGGCAATCCGGTCTGTGAGAGGGGGATAGGAGGGGCAAGGGTAACAGGACTTTCAGAGACTATAGACTCCGCGGGAATATTGTTATTTTTCCTGATGCTGATAGCGGGTGTAGTATCCGGCATATCCACCGCCTCAAGCTCGTCATCGGATGACTCCTCGGAGATGGTGCCATCTTCTGATACAGACATTGGTGATGTGGAGCCTTCAGAAGATATATCTGAGGGGTGGTATTCGTGCTTGAGAGGTGAAGAAGTGCGGCGCTTAAGACATGATGCGGATTGTTCGGCTGGGGGTGAAAGTACGGGTGCCTTTTTGGAACTGAATGTCCGATGAACTGGGGGAGGAGGCGCACCATCTTCACGATAGGGATTGCTATTTGACGAGGATCTTTTCGACGGTAGAATGTCGTGATTATCCAACGAGCTTGGGTAGGCTTCGTTCCCATATTTGGACCTTGAAAACGAATCCTGGGTTGGAGTTCCCTCAGGAGAAGAAGTTGAACCCTCAGTTCTAGGAGAAGTTGGTGTATTATGGGGACTGCCAATTTCCTTGTGAATACGCTCGGGGGTTGTTGGTTCGCTTTCGGGATGATTCTTAGGCCCGGTTGACGCTGAAGAGACTCTGGAGGCCTGACGTAACATTCTCTCGCCCATAGGAGTCTCGCCGGCTGCTAATCTGGGTGACGGTGCTAGTGATTCTGTTGTTGAAGGCATTGGCCCTTCAATTGGAGGGGGGATAGGGGTAGATCCTAGCATATCCAACCATTCCAGAACCTGTTCTTGGCTGTCCGCCGTCAACGATAGTAGTTCGAACCATTCTTCCCTGTAACCTCTGATCATAACGACCAATTCGCACTTATCATCTCCCCTTCGAGCAGAAAAACGGCCACCGATAATGGGGGCAAATAGAAGCCACGAACGCCCTGCACTGCCAGTCTCTCTGATTAGGAGGTCACCCGGATCTGACTTGAATGTCTGATTGTCTCGAATTATGAGTTCGACTTGGCACCCGAGTCGTTGTCCGTTCGAATGTCGCAAGTCCAAGGTGAAGGTATCTTTAGCGTAGACCTGACGAAAGCGATCGATTTTGACATTATCAAGAGCTTCTAGTGTTTTTAGGTCGCGTGTCCGGGATGTGTCGCTGTTTCTAGCGTCCTCGTCGACCACTCGTGCGTTTTCTTCTTTATGCCGTCGCCTCGCCTTCTCCTGTAGCGCTTCCCACTTGGAAACGAGGGATTCAAATTCTCTTGTACCAGCAATTGCTCGATAGCCCTGATTGTTTTTAGTTGGGGCGCTCGGGAAATGATAATGAAACATACCTTAATGAATTTAGTAATCCACTTGACGCGAACTAGAGGGCGTTTTAGCAGATGAGCCACATCTATGCGGTCCCCATCCTCATTGAGAATATCTCCTTGCTCGTTTCGAGGCATCGCATTGATAAGGGAGTCGGCATCATCGGGCGACCGAGGCGCCAAGTTGACGATAATGCCTTGGAAGCCAAGGCGCCATACGTCAAGATAATTGTTGTAGACAGGATAAACTGCCTCAAACCATTGTAGAAGCCTGTAAATGTCAGAAAGTGGGGGGCACTGGCAGTGCAGGCTTCTGAGGTTGTCAAGGGCGATGCCCATGTTAACGACAGCTTTATCTAAGGTATCCTCCTTATATTTAGTAGGAGGGGATCCAAACAAATCTTTGCGTAAACTGCTCGTATTATTTACAAATTGTGTTAGAAGGACTGGAATTACTCCATCTACAAGAGTTTTTAGCTCTCGCTGGTAAAGGTCCTCATCGTCTTCAAATTCAAGCAGAAGTTCGTCCAAAGTAGCGTCGCTTAGGTGACTAGACGGTCTTCTTATGCTGCGCGCGGAGCGACGGCTGATCCTCCTGTTAGGTACCGAAGTGTCATCTGGCAGAGACAAGGCTGACACTAAATCTGAGTGTTTTGTAAGTCGCCTCTTAAGGCCGGACCTATGGCTTTTCCTACGGGATACTGCCGTACTTCTTGTCAAACCAGGATTTTCGGTTATGGTAGTTTGCGATATTTCGGACGAGAGATCTGATTGAAGTCCATAATGTGATTCCATCTCGGATATAATCGTCGATAGCTCATGGAAGCCATTAGTTGGTGGCTTGCGTTTGTTATAAGCCAGTGGCTCTGGCTGGGTTGCTTCGGAAGATACCGATGAACTACAATCTTCTGGGGATGGACTTCTTTTTGCACTGGAAGAACGCCGCCTTTCGTGGTACTCATCTTCACGTTCTCTGTCGAGGTCCACCACTTCGGGACAACTTGGATATTCTAAAGGCGGAGGACTATGGCCTGTAGATTCACCGCGAAATGCGTCCATAAGCTTCTCCTTGAAACCTTTCTTCATACTACTTTTCGAAGGGGTTGAAGAGAGCCTAGTAGCTCTGCTTCGCTTTAGTCCCGCCGAGATGGGACTCGTAGTTTCGCTTCTGCTAGGCTCATGGTGGTCTGGCTTCGGAATCCCCTTTGGCTCTGTCGATTCTTCGCTCATGCTAACGTTGGAAGAACTGTTGGCCTCGACAGATTTATGTTTTAAGGGTGGAGATTGTCGTGCTGTGCTTTCATCTGGTAAATCTTCGTCTGCTTTCTTTTGTTCGGGCTTGGCTATGGAAGGATTGACGAAAGGGTCAACAGTGTCCTTAAGCCAGGTCTCAATGTTTGGAGGACGGTTGACAACGGGTTTTGGAGGGTCAACTTTCTCCGCGAGAATCTTCTTGCCCTCGGTCAATGCCTTTTTCAGGACGTGAGTAGCGCCCTTGAAACTGGATTGCCTCTTGGTTTTTGGCCTCGTCTTTCGTCGTCTTGAACCTGTAGCTAAGTCCAGCTCGCTAAATGCAGAATATCCAACAGGAATTTCTGCTAGTGATTGTGCCAGCGTACTAAATGGCATGTCTGATACCGAGTCGCTCGACCAAGACTCACTATCGGATACTTCTTCTGTCGCTATAGTTTCTGTCTCTGCATGATCCTTCTTGACAGGATCTTGGGGGTGTTTCTGTTGTTTCTTGGGAGACATTTTCGAGTTTCTTCGTGGAGACGTTCGACGTTTTTCAGACCCAGGCTTTTCCGCCACTTCTTCCTGTTCTAATGGCGACGATTCCCTATGAGAACTTGCTCCACGGGTACTTGGTCCTTTTGAAGAGTGCCTCGAAGAAGCTCGAACTGTAGCAGCATCGTCTGATCCTTGTAAATCAGAGTGGGCTGGTCGTATATTGGCTGCCGCGCGCATAGCTTGATATGCTTTCTTCTTTGTTGACCTGCTCCGGGCGTTACGGTTTTCCCGTCGCTGCGGCTTTTGTGGCGTGGGTGTATCTATTGAAATAGAACTAGATAAACCGCTTGTAGCGTCGCTCTCACTCGCGACGGGCCTGACGCGAATGCCATCGCCCTCATACTTGCTAGACTTTCCGGACTTGGAGGATTCTGCGGTAAGATGAGAGCCTGTGAGATGAGAGCCCGATAAACAGGATCCCGATAAATAAGATCCTGATATCCCACTTGCTGTGTCTTTTTCGCTTGGGATGGGTTTGACACGAATGCCATCCCCTTCTGGCTCTTTCGAAATCCGCGAGCTACTAGTCTTGGCTGTGACACGGGTAGGCTCTGATCTCCCGCTCGCATTGTCGCTCTCATATGGAATAGGTTTGACTCGAATTCCGTCCCCACTGCCGGTTGATCTCGCTGATCTTGGTGCATTGTGGCGTTTGACAGGCAATTCATCGGGAATCTCAACTTTACTGGCCCAATCCTTCACCTTTTTAGACACAGAGGGATTAGAGGCTGGTCGTTTTAAGAAGTCCTTCGGTATTGGTGACCCAATGGCCTCGTTCGGTTTTGTCTTTGGTGATTGGCTTCTTGACGCTGCCTTCTTATCCTTTACCCAATTGGTATCGCTAACAACTCGCTTTTTAGGCGCATTTGAAAGCTTTAGTTCCTCTATGTTACTTTTCCTGGGTTCATTGCCATCTGTTCTATGAGTGATGATAACTTTCGTCGTCGGTTTCTTCTGTCCTGACTTGATCCTCACCCGGTCTTCCTCAGTTACGCTTTCTTCATCTACTTGGACATTCAGCTCGCTTGGTTCCGTCGGAGGAGCTAAAGGGTCGGCATCGGCCATTGCTGCAGCATTTGCCTTTTGCCATTTCTTAACGCGTTCATGCACACCTCCTGGAACCTGGATTCGCATTATAGCTGCTTGACGCATCTCTTGCTTTACTAGCTCCAAACTCTTCCGCCTCGCATGTGCTGCTTCCTTTGCTGCTTGCCTATCTGCTGCGATTCGTGCTGGAGATGGTCGGCCCAGTAAGAAATCACCGAGGAGCGTAGGGGCCGGTTTTGTTGTAGCAGACCGTGGACGGCCAGAGCCCGGTTTAGCCTTAGGAGTTGTGGCATCTTTGACAGGTGATGATGTCTTCGGAGTCGGAGTTGTTCCTGAAGTAATATCGGGGGTAGATTTGCTAGCTTCAGAACCGGGCTGAGGAGTTTGGGGAGGGTGAGGATCCGTCGGATCATCTTCATCGTTAGATTTGACGGCAGTCATGATCTGCCAGATAAAATATTGTCAGTCTCAGTATCATTCCAGTACTTTATATACTCGATAAATCTTGGTATTATACAGATATATATGAGCCAAGATACGCCGAGAGCGTGGGCTGACGGTCGTGCTAACAGGTCAATGCTCAAGGCGCTGGCTGCATGCTAAAGCACAGTACAGCACACAGCAAAGCAATGTCCACCACGCAGTACACATCACACCGCACACCGCATTCGCACCTCATCGAACACTTCAAGTATTCAATTAAATGAATTCTCACCTAAATTGATCAGGGCCTGGCCCAGGCTTCATGCTGACGTTGAGATACCATACGACGTAAGCAACTTGCATGCAAGAGTAGAATCTGGTAAGAAGAAAGAAGAAAGGTTATGAGGTATGTTGGATTATAATGCGACAACAAATTGCACAAATCTGAAGTAGCATTTCCGTTTACGCCGTAACATAATAGAACACACCAGGTGTCTGTCTGTCACAATGCAATGCCTAATGTGAGAATTGCAAATAATGTATTGTACAATGAGAATAAGTTATGAGAGTAAGTTAAAGCGACTGTGTGTGTTGGAAAACCTGGACGTGAGGTGAGGGAGAGATGAGAAAGTTGTGTTTCGTTTAGTTCAAAAAGTGCCATAGCAACCAAAGGGTTTAGTTATGTAGCGAGGGGCTGAGACAATACATAAACAATGCCATTACTCAGTTACTTTAAGCACCATGGTACCTAGGTACTTACAAATAGTTGGCGGGCTTGGGTAGCTTCGACTGCTTTTTCGGTGGGTCCCTCGTCCTTGGCTTGCCATGAGCTTGTTTAGGCTGGCTTAAGGTGGGTTTAGTGGGGTTGCTAGTCCAGCTTGGAACTTGGAACTTGCAGGTGATGATGATAATGACAGTATGTACACTATTATGCCCCTGTAGTTCCCGAAGTCCGCTCGGGTCAATCCTGCCAATCAGCACATCAACATCTACATACATACGCAATGCCCCTCCATCAAGATCTCTCTTTCGTATCTACATACGTGTAATGTATTGCAATGTACTGTACAACATTGTAGGATTATGTGGCTGTTTATATCAGGCATTATCAACCTGCTGGCTTTCAATATTTGATATGTGTGGCGTTTGTAGCTCTATACAAGACTTATACAAGACTTGGATTAGTTAGGTACCTGTTAAAGCTTCTGAAGTGGTTTGCAATTAATACCTGGTAAGTACTTTATATCCCAACTAACATTTGGCGCTCCCGCAGACGAATAATTAAGTGTGCACTTTTGGAGTACCTAGTCCGTTTAGTTTACCCTACGTGGTGGATAATATATTCCTTTGAGAATTCTATGACGTTCTTTCAGGAACATATTCGGCCTATTCGTCAAGGAATATCACAATCATTAATGGTGGTAAGACGACAATAACAGCATGCCCAATGACAAGAAAATAGCCAATTATTACTCTGACTAACCTTCAGTTGGGCTTACCAGGTCACGGTGCATGTGTTTATTTCACGCATGTAAATATACAGTACAACGCGTGGGTATGTCCATACATACGAAGCGGTCTGAAGACTTTTGTACCACCACCAAAAGATACACATATCATATCCCCCTAGGGTGATATTAACCTAGGTGCCTATAAGAATTTATACTAAAATCAACTACAATATAAAGCATTACACGACTAATAGGGGCACTATCTATAGCTTCTCCCTGTGGCGCTATAGTCTCAGGCTATAGTCTCGACTCCATCACCATGTTAAAGGATAGTTTAGGTACCTAACCGAAGGTAATGAAGCTGATTTCATATCAACTCAGAATACTGCGGATGAAAGTGTTTCAAAATCCTTAGTTGGGTATTTATTTAATGATCATTCCATGGTCTTCGTTTTCGAAGTATATCACGTAACATTATTTTCTATATAACTTGTAAAGACATGTCTATTCCATGCTTCACTTCTAGGAGACAATGGATACTATGTTAAGGCTTAATATCAAGCATGGTACTTTAAGTAGATGCATATGAAGGCATCTATCAATATCCAATCAAATTACTCCCGTCCTCAATTCGCAAGGCCACCTATCAATGAAGACCGACAATCATGTCGGGCGAAAAACCCTCAAATATGTAGATGATTCTTTCTCACCCCACTTCCCCGACTCTCCATACTAGCTAATCAATTCAAGGCCCTCAGCCTCGAGCTCTAGCAATTTCTGGTGGCGGTACATCTTTGCCAGGATGTCGGAACAGGGGAGGAGGGTGCGCACATTCTTGAATAGACTCGGGAAGAGAGTCAAGCCTCGAGAAAGCTTAGGAAGCTTAAGTCGAGGTAAAAATTCTCCTGATTATTAATGGCAAAGTTATATCCTAACTAATGTGGTAGTAAGTCCTCTAGAAGCCAGTGAGCCTGTCTCGATTATACAAAATGGCCTGCACGATATGGAGTCATACGGTCTCTTCGAGTTTCCTGCCCGGCCAGGGTAACCCAGACCGACTTCATTCTCTCCGGATGCCAAAATAGTTGAGTTCGTTACTGGAAGCTGTATTAACATGAGCCTTCAGTACTAACCAACTGGTAGTATTATTGCCGTCCACGGCCTTGGAGGGAGTTGGCGGACGACGTGGAGTTCTGACAATAGCGAAGACCCTGCTATATGGTTACGTGACCGACTACCAGAGGTCCTAGCCCGTATTAATGTACGGCCCCGTATACAGGCTTTCGGCTATGACGCCTCTTTCGTATTTACGTCTTCCACGTCCGACCTTGACTCTGGCGCACAAGATCTACTTACTAGAATACGCATAACAAGACAGACAGAAGAGGAAATGCGGGCCCCTATTATATTTATCGCGCATAGCTTAGGTGGACTTATTGTTAAATTAGTAAGTATATATCATAATACTGTAAAACTTTCATTGGGATTTATGAACAACTGTCTCATAAGGCCGATGCAGCGTATCAATATGTTCACAACGTAAATTTAATCGCGTCTTATAGGCTATCAATATAGCACACACGGATGATGAATACTACCAAGATATTCTTAGAAAGACAGCCGGTTGCTTATTCCTTGCAGTTCCATTCCATGGTGCCGATGCTGCCTCTTGGGCCGTATTGGGTTCCCGTATAGCTAGCGCCCTGTCTCTAGGCATGGCTGGAAATCCGGGAATACCAGGCGCTCTGGAAAGGAATTCGAAGGACTGGATGAAAATTTAAAGGGATTTTGTCCAAAGAGGAAAGAATATGGTATTCAGGAGTGCATATGAGACGGAGAAGATGGGAAGAAGTGTTGTGAGAAGTTAAGTTGGCTTAGATCGTTCTACTTGAGTCGCCAACTTGAATAGGTTGTTGACGAGGCATCGGTGCGGAACAATGTGCCTAACGAGCGGGTATTTCCCATGCCTGGGTCTAATCATCGAACCATTTGCAAGTTTGGTGACCATGAAACCGAGCGGTTTAACCCTGTTGGCCTTGCTATAACCGAATTGGTTCAAGCGGTACTAATTACGCGTTAGTACTTGTGTTAGCATAACGATGTGCTATGATAGGATAGTTGACCAGTGCTCATAGGGTCAAAACCAGAGCTTCCTATAATATCTGAACTTCCTATCTCCACACCGACGTTCTATGGTAGAAGTACGGAGCTTGAAACGCTATTTGATGTACTCGATCCCACTCTACCAGGACAACACGGGATCGTAATCTTTGGTATCGGAGGCTCAGGAAAGACACAACTTACTCTCAAATACATTAAAGATAAGAAAAAGCTCTATAGTGCTGTGGTCTGGATTAACGCATCTACATCTGAGCAACTTACACAATCGCTTACCGATGCCTTCTATATGATTTCCAACTCATGGACGCATAAAGATAGGTCGAATACGTACTCAGGGGAGAACAAGAGAGATTTCGTGTTGGCAAGACTAAGATCGACTCTAAAGCGGAATTGGCTTCTAGTTATTGATAGTGCCGACGATCCCAACAGCATCAACCTAGCCCAGCTAATTCCCGATTGTATTTTCGGCGCAATTATTGTAACAAGTATGCGAAGAGACGCATCGGACATCCTCGAGCCATATGGATTCGAAAGTATCGAACTTGATAACCTGGGTGACGCTGATGGAGCAGAGTTAATTTTGGATAGAGCTCGGATATCAGTCCCGTCCCACCGATCCAGCGATGCCATATTAATAGTCAGAGAATTGGGAGGTCTACCACTGGCTCTCGAGCAGGCAGGAATTCTGCTACGGAGAAGGGTTGTCGGTCTAGACAACTTTATCACAGAGTACCACACACAGTACAAGGAACTTATGGGCCATCTTCCCAGAGCCGGGGAAGTGCAACATGATAAATCACGCTCTATGTATACAGTTCTTAGCATACTTTATTCCAACGTCAAGACGGAATCGCCCATCGCTGCAACGATACTTCGACTTTTGGCCGTCATAGGACCTACACAAGTCCCCATATCCATATTTCTAAACATATTCCAATTCGACTCCAAAATCCCTACTACTGACATAGAGCTTCAATCTATACAAAATTCCTCCAAGTCAGTTGCTACTTTTCGTCTCCACATGACTCTTCTTGAGGACCTCTGTCTGGTCAAAATCAAACCTGCATCCATAGATCATCTAGAGTCAGTACTGCTGCACCGAGCTGTTTCCCAGTGGATTACAAAATCGCCGTCCGAATGCGAACCCCGGTGGGTAATATTTGTTGCCCTGGGATTGGGTAATGTTCTCTGTCGTGGAGAAGGGAGCCTCGACTGGTTCGTTTTAATTACCGAATTTCCTACTCCCGATATTATAAAACTGATATCTATGCAGGCCAATGGGTGGGACTACTTCGGATTCATATATTTCAAGAATATGCCTTTCTTGGATAGACCATATCGATTTCCTTATTAGAGAATCCATTGACTCATCTACCATCCAACCCCCTCATGGGCTTTTTGCGGCCGAATACGCAAATATAGCCTGCAACTTTGGGTATATCTATTTCTGCAATGCACGGCACGACGAAGCCCAGGTGTTTCTATCCTGTGCTCTCAGTTACTATCCCTTTATATCTGCAACCGATGATGATTTCCCCGGTGGTATTCTACGATTATATTACTGTCTAGCAGTATCCTATTATGAGACAGGGAACCTAGGTAAAGCAGAGGAGTTTCTTAACGCAGCGTTTAATAATTCAGGGAAGGAAAGTAACGAATATGCAAAAATGATCAGTTTACAGCAGTTGATTTGGGATAAGACTGCCACTAACCAGCATCATCAATCCTCGGCAGGAATTTCAGCACATAGGGAAAATATCAGACGCGGCAAACAACCCGTACAACCGCGCAGAGCTAGTCAGAAAGATGAACACGAGAAAGCAGACGCTATGGGTTGTACACCTGATGCTGCTCTAACAACATCATTCCTTAGAGCTGCTGCTGCGACTTTCGACGATGCTATCGACAAGGGCTATCGCGCTTTAGACCCGCTTCGACGTTCCCAGGGAGTAGGAGTCTCAGAATGGGAGGTGCATAGACTGATATCCCTGCACTTACCTGCAAGAGTAAAGGCTCATATCGTAAAAAGGGCAACTATGAGCTCATTGGAAAATAACACAACTGCTACGAAAGAAATATTACTAGAAGACAGTTTCTATAGAAGAATTCTCGCTCGGTCTACTGAACATTTGGGGATATAGGAGTATCTGGCGGGTATGATATTGTCTACGATTTCGAAGTCTACGTGTATATCATATATCTACAAACTTGAGGTTCCCGAGCATTTCAGCATTGAGCGGTCAGGGCGGTAGCTTAGTATATCACTTATATAGACGCAGAGAAATAATTTAGCACCTAAAATTACGGCGTAGATGCTTACGGGATTTCGGATGCCCCAACATATTGCACGATTATCATGATATATGCCTAGGTAGGTAGGTAGCTAATAAATAAAGGACCCTTCATTTCGACGAGCTTTTCCTCGTCGCCTGATCTTCTGCCGTCATCGAAGGACTCTCTTCCTTATACTGCCGATACTTTGCCCTTCCAGCACTACTCATAGCTACCCCTCCTATGACGGCGGCCAGAGTTGTACCCTTGAAGATAGTCTCGTACTGCTCAGACTTGATCACCCTTGAGAATGGCTGACGGTAAACACGGTATAAGAAAAATGTTGTAGTAGCAAGATAGACCCCAACTAGCAGCGTTCCCCGTCCGCGCAAGCGCGTACGGGGGGAAGAGGGAAGAGGAAAGGGGGGTCATGCGCAAAACTGACGCCACAGCTGAAGTCTGGTCTCTGATTGGCTAGCCACACCTCAGCGCACGTCCGATGAATTTTTTGTAAAATCAATTGACCTATTTCAATAGAACATAAAACTTTTAATAATTGGTATCGTTAGATAGAGCTCGTTTTGCATGACCTTTCTATACCATTTGCACCTCTTGCAGACGTTATGCGATAGAATGGCAGAGCGAAAAGTCGCAAACTGCGGGGCGATTCTAAGTATCTGATTGGTTGAAAAAATTGTGGCAGTACTAATTAAATATATAAGACTTGATAAGGATACGATATCTATTCCGAAGTAGTGGATGCTGCGGAGTGGTTTCGGGATCTGGTGGTAAAGCCATAACTGGTCTCCTACCAATAGAAAGGTGTGGTTTAACGATTACCAAGAGGAACTTGTTACTGAAAAAAGGTTATTTCATAGCATATAAATAAAATAGTTACATGAAGTCTGTTTAAAGATTCGCGTATGGGTTGAAGGACTTTGAGTTCCTTACGTACCGATGACGTCAGTCGCCTATCGCCTAAATACATAAATACCTAATATACATAGTATGCATATGTCCAGAAATCTCCTTAACATGTGAACGACAACCTCAAATGCGACACCACACCTGCGCTGAAATACATATTCAAAAGCGTCAAACTAGCAATTGGAAAAACATAAGTAAAGTTATTAAGACTTTATAATTTTGCCTTATTACTCTGTGCTTCCTTGAATCGTTTTGCGCCTTCTTCTTTCCGTTTCTTCTCAGCTTCTTGTATGTCCATAGTTTTGGCCGCCTCTTTGCCCGCGGCGGTTAACAGTGCTACACTCTCGCGATACATCTCAGCCTTCAACAGCCCGTAGACGCCGGTGGATCCTTTCTTGATTAGCGACCGTTCCTCAATTAAGCTCAGAGCTGTATCCATCTCGCCAATGCCATCCACCAAGCCGGCTTCTAGCGCAGCCTTGGCATCAAAGCGTCGCGCCTCGAGAACCATGTTGCGATATACGTTAGGAGTAGTTTTCATCCTGAAAATGGAACTCATGGGTGGTAGTAGTGGCGCGCCGAATTCGAGCTCGTTGATGCACAAGTAGCCCTTTGAGCCTGTGAAGATTCGATAGTCGTGATGCATAGCTAACATGAACCCGCCGGCGAAGGCGTGGCCGTTGATCAAAGCGATTGTTGGCATGGGATAAGTTAAGAACCGTCGAAACAATGGGTACAGGCTGTTCTCCCAGAATCCGGGTAACGATACGGCAAGCTTGAAATCGAGGCCATTGGAGTAGAACTTAGAAATGGATGAAGTCGTTATAACAACACCTGGTGGATGGCCGAATTCAATGGTATCGAGCGCCGTCATCAGCGCCGTATTAAAGGCGGGTGTAAACCTGTTGTCTGGCGGGGAGGTCCATGTGAGAACATAGACTTGAGGCTTTGGAGATGTACAGACGATGTTGCCTCCCGGATGCGACTTGATTGCCGGAATGGGAATTTTGAATAGTTCGTTCGATGCCATGTTTGGATATAATTTGATACTATGCACCTTGTTGTACTTTATCGAGGGTAACTGAAGTTTCTCTACTTTTTGTGAAGCTGCTGTGATGCTTATTATTTCTTTTCATTCTCGGTTTGAAAGGGGAATGTGTGTATTCATTGAGCTCCTGTCCGAGGATGACATCGGTGGGGCCGCAGCCGCGGCATTTTCCTAATCTAGAAGTCAAGCGAAGCCCGTAGTGGGGTTTATGTATCTAACGGAAGGGTATACAAAGTACATACGTTTCTTAAAATAACCTCATAATCTCACATGTGGAGGTGCAACTCTTCAGCTGTTCAGCTGCGCTTCAAGACTCCCAAGCAGCACAATAACAAGCCAAGCGCGTAAAACGTTTATCGCAATACAATTGGTCCGTCAGCTTCAAGGTCATGTGACCTCATCGGGTTACTCTATTCGCTTGGCATCAATCAAGGACATCAATCCGATTCGGAGTACGCGTTTGGGTACCTAACCTAATACAAGTCACAATCTGTACGACCTAGGCCAATAAGTCGCGTAATCTGTCAATCTATTTGAGGAGGATCAAGGTATATGAACTATACATATACGACTTAATTAACCGCCTCTTTGTGAGAAATGTATGAAGCCTAACTTATTATCCTTTTGCCAACCATATATAGGCAGTACGAAGAGATTAGTTCATACGTTACGAATAGGAAATGTAAATAACTGAACAGAACTGTAAAGAGATTGAAATTTAATAATATTATACTTCAGCAAGCGACTTGAGCTGCTCGCCTTTGAGGTATACGCATAAAAACAAATGATGAGCCTCTCCAACCGCTAGGTTTAAATGTTCACGCATTAAATCCGTGCAAACTCCTCTTCCTTTAAGGAAGAACCCGGCCGCTTGTAATATTTATTTTATTACATTAGTATTTCAAGTGGTTACCGGATTCATTTGTTCATTATAGGTACAAGACATTACGCCGGCCAACACTTCTAGCAATACCTTCGAGTATAGAACATTACACAATACAGAAGGTGCCTCACTTCCGTTACACTGTAGATATACTCTCACGGCAGTTTTAATGTAGCCCGATAATTATCACTACGTTTTATTCGTTGCTTACTTGAAGCACGTCTTTAAGCTCAAGCCTGTAGAGTCCGACTCGCCATACTTCTGGCGAATCCGGGCAAGCGCCTCTTGTTCTTCCCGCTCGTAGACTACCATTCGGACAGCTTCCTCGAACACGCGATTCACGTTCTCGCCAGTTTTGGCTGAGCATTCCATGTACTTGATTCCGCGCACGATCGTCGCTCCAGAGGAGTCCTACATATTTCCGGTCAGTCTGTTTCTAGTCAAATATAAAATTTTGGTGTGAGTAAACAGAGGGGTGGGCAGAGTTGTTCTTACCTGGGTAGTAGAAACCGGAATATTCAAGTCTGGATGGAAAGGGGCCCGCATATTGGAGCCGGTGAATGTGTCCTTCTTCAGGCCAAGCAGTATAAACGGAATATCGCCACAGTACTTGTAGACTTCGTCCATCCACTGTAAATATTTCCTTACAGTTAGCCTATGTATAATACGGTTGGTAGGTAGTTAAATTTATAATCGCGACGCACCTTCTTCTGGACGGTCTTAAAGCGCGCAATATTCTCCATGCTGAAGCACAGGAACACAGCATCCCACGCGAGGTAGGAAAGGAGTTGGAGCTGGTGAAGTGAGAGATCGCCAGATGTGTCCCAAAGTTCAAGATCGAAATCCTGTCCATCTACTGCGGCGACCTTGTTGAACAGCTCATAATGGGTTCTGATATGCGCCTGCCTAATGTGAGCAGGTGACTCCCTTCGCCAAGAATTCTCTTTATAAGTTTGAATATGGGTGGCTTACTGGATTAAACGCATCGCGGTAATAACGGCTGGGGTTGGAGCGTATTAGTACACGTCAAAATGGTCATGCGATACTAATATCGGGAACTATAAGAAAATAGTAGTGGCTTACAGTAACAAGTTTGACTTTCCACAGCCAGAATCTCCGACAAAGACGAATCTCATGCGAGGACGATCAACGAGCGTAGCTGGTGATCCAGGCAATGAGAGCGATCCGCGAACGGTAGAGCCGTCAAAGGTCTCTTGGGGTTTCTCAGAGCTAATAACTTGGCGACATATATTAGAAGCTCGGCGAACAAGCCCACGGCCGTAAGAAGCGAAGCTTGCACGCCTGTTGTTGGCATCCTTGTTACTTAGAGAAGAACCCATTCTTGTCCGCTTGGCGTGGTAGCTATCGTCGTCACGGCTGTCGCCAATATCGGGCGTCTCCTAATTGGCGTTAGCTAGTGAGGTTGCTGGAACCTAGGTCGGGTGTTTACTTACAAAGGCGCGTTTGGGGGTTTGAATGCGCGCAGGTCCTAGAGATTCCTCTCGTTTGTCGGGACCAGGAACGTTATCGATCCAGCGAAGGATAGATGGGTTAGTCTTCCACTTATCGGGAATGATAAAGGAGAAGCTCTTGGATATGGGTAAACGGAACTGCTGAGATCTGCTAGTAGTCTCCATAGTTGCGCCTTGTTGAATGATAGCTCAAAGGGATTCTTACTTATTATTTCTCGAAATTAAGTAGGTAAAGTTGAATAGAGACCCGTATGAAGAAAACAAGATGCGAAATATTCGAAATAAATAGGAGAGTAACTGAGTAAGGTAGTATGTGTAGGTACCTATGGGAGTCAGATACCATGGAAACCAGATAAATGTGGGGTTGGATATGGAAAACATTTGTCGACGTCGAGGTTGGTGACGTGCCTGAGCAGGTGCCAGGTGCTCAAGGTGCATGAGTAATTGGCAAGGTCAGTGCATCATGTATGCAGAAGTGTGAGGTTTGCCAGCTTTGATTACCACAAGGTCGAACATTCGAATCGAATATAGTGCATTCAACAATGCTAGCAAACCATTTCCCCTTAAGATTATTGCCCACCAATACAATCCCAAGGTACTCAAAACTCCCTAAAACCATTGGCTAACAACACTGGACTATAAAATGTAGTGAATTCATTGTTAAAAAACTTTCTTACCCCCCTTTATAAATTATTCTCATCGCGATGTAGCAGCCAGAGTCATCTTTTCTTACCTGCAAGTCAGTTGAAGGAGAAAATAGCACTTAGCCGTCAAGAACTCCTACTTATATCCAGCATGCCTCAAAAGGGCAGCTTTATCTCTCCATAGAGGGTTGAATCCATTATGTTTCCATCGATTTGTGTAATGAAGATTTGCTAGTAGGTATACATCCATCTTGAGAAATAGCAATAAATTTCTAGTTACCAGCGTTGTGAAAGCTAGAACAACACTTCGCTCGGATGTGCCCATATAAAAGTTGTGAAATAATCCTTTGCAAACTGTGGATTGAACATGATAGACAGCCCATTACAGCAATCATAGTCTGTTATTAGTAAATAGTAGAAATATGATATGATTCTATTTCGATCGGAGGACCTCCGGTTTATGAGCTCGGCGCACTTCCTCTGCGCTGTGAAGCTTGGAGCAATAGTTTATATATGTTGATACGAAAGTAAATAGCTTCTTATCTCTTACGAAGCTTATTTATATACTCACTAACCCCTTTCTATTGTTCAAATAGTCATGCTAGGTATAAGATATCTCCTGGGTCCTCCAACTACTTCTGCTATAGCTGAGATTCCGGACCATAATCCTCAGAAAAAGTATGAGATATAAGAGGTACCTAGAGAAATTTACCTATAACGTAGATGCAGTTCATTGTTAGTTTGGTCATGCTGGAATAACCCTTCAAGATATATACACAAGGCATGTGCTTAGTTAGGCACGTATATAACGCTAATCATTTTAAGTATGATATCCTGCGAGAAATAATATAAATATACAAGTTTGCGGGATCACGAGCAAATTGAGCATCTGCCATTTTATTAATCCGTCGTATACATAAACATGTCCGTTAATAAGCCGGGTTGCACGTTGCTATCCCGGTGACTTTTTAATACGCCGATAGGGGTCGGCCGATTGTTCAGTCAAACTGGAGCGATGTGGGTCGCTAGCACAAGCCGTTCGGACCATAGAAAGCGGGGAAATAACGCAACTGGCTAATATTTATTATCCCGTTAACCTAGTGTAGAATCTAAGGTTAATCTGGGAATAATTGCCGTATGAATATTATTAATCCGGCGTATATATATACAATATATATGTATTTTTAGTACGTCATTGTGACCTTGATTGCTAATCGGCTTTACTATCTTGACTCGATATAAATAACGTTGTTCTTCCTTTGCCTGTCTTGGCATTGATCATACGTAGACTAGTAAACCCGGGGTCGGATGACAACAAGATTGAAACAAATTGCAACACATCTTTGCCACAATATGTCTGACATCCATCTATACACCGCTCAAACACCTAACGGTGTTAAGGTATCAATCCTGTTGGAGGAGTTAGGGCTATCTTACAAGGTGCGAACTCATCCTACCCCTTTAAAAGTCGAATCGGTAGATATCTGTGTCTAATTAGCGAATAGGTCACCAAGATCGATATTAGCTCGAATGTCCAGAAGGAGCCCTGGTTCCTGGAGATTAATCCAAATGGCCGTATCCCAGCACTCACGGACACTTTCACCGATGGCAAGCCTATCAGGTTATTTGAAAGTGGCTCTATCATGCAATATCTAACCGATAGATACGATACGGAACATAAGGTCTCGTATCCAAAGGGATCTAGAGAGTACTATGAAGTGAATAACTGGGTAAGCTGGGTGCACTTATATATCTTCCACGTTCCAACTGCTCACCTAACTTAGCTCATGTGGCAAATGGGAGGCCTTGGTCCAATGCAAGGGTGAGTAAAAGCCGGCGCTGGGAACATTCGATAAGGAGCACTAATATTTGAGTAGACAACTGAACCACTTCAACCGTATGTATTAGATTTCCGACCTTGAGTGATTTATGTCCTAACATGAGTAGGCTATGCCCCGGAGAAAATTGAATACGGCATCAACCGGTACAAGAACGAAACCCGCCGCCTCTATCGGACACTCGAGACACAGCTGAAATCGTCAACGTCCGGCTACTTGGTTGGTGACCGATGCACGAGCGCGGACATCTCGTGCTGGGGATGGGTCGCAGCAGCAAGTACGTATCGCTACGATGGATTCTGCAAGAAATGAACTAACTATTACACGTAAAGAATGGGCTGGGATTGACATGACTGAGTTTCCGGTATTGCAAGAATGGGTGGAGCGGATGCTAAAGCGTCCAGGTGTCGAAAAGGGTCGCCATGTGCCATCTCAGCATGTCTATGAACAGCACAAGGCCATCTCCAACGAGGAAATGGAAAAACAGGCCGCTCCGTTGAGAGACTGGGTCCAGTCATCAATGAAGGAGGAAGCAAAGTAGCGGCTTACCTGAATCTACAAGCTTGCTGCATAAAGAGTGGCTAAGGGGAGTGTCCTTGAACTATTTCGATAGATACTGTCAATCTGATAAAAAAAAAAAAAAGAATAGTGGATATTACTACCTACGATGGATTGGTGTGAAGATAGTTATACCCAAAATTTCTAAGTCCAAAATTATATCAGTCCATTTTGTAGCGCTTAATACGAAATATGCGGAAGTTTGACTCTGTTTTCGGCACCGAAAGTAGATGTTGGTTTAAGGCACATGATTATACTTTATAAAAAATCAGCATGTCAAATAAAATGAACCTTTTGAGTAGAATGTCGTGTAAAGTACGCTCTTAGGGCGTCGTAAATGCGTTAACGGTAGGACGTTACCGAATAAAAGGGGTAAAGATCCAGCTCATAGTTCTTCGGTACGTACCCATTTGACCCAACCATGACTAATATACATAGTGGCTTGAGCGTCGCTCTTGCCCCACCTTTATTTGGGGCAAAATTGGATGTTTACATAAGCGTGGCGCCTGGAAAAGTTGCCTCAAAATAATTCCACCCAACAACTATCCATCTTGATAACTTAATTTCTTCAACGCATTTCTCTTAGACATATTTTTTCTTCAACGTGCAAACTTACCAATATGTCGTGGAGAAATCAAGGAATTACTGGATCCAACAACATTCCTCTCGGCAAAAGTCGACGATTTGGAGGCGAATTAGACGATGCGATCGAGCCACGCGAAAATGGAAGCGATAGCTTCAGCCTTTCCAATGGAGACCGCGACTTGAAGCGCGGTCGCAGCCCCGAGCCAAGTAGGCCATCCACTATATGCTATGTATAGTATTCATTATGATGTAGAAGCTAATCACGAATCTTTTAGGAACCGATGCCGATGGCCCTCGACGCCGAAAGAAGAGAAATCGATGGGGTGATGCGTCCGAGAACAAAGCTGCCGGGCTTATGGGTCTCCCCACGGCTATCGTGGCCAATATGACTAGCGAGCAACTGGAAGCCTACACTCTACACCTTCGAATCGAGGAGATTAGCCAGAAGCTGCGCATTAACGATGTCGTCCCTGCTGATGGCGATAGGTACGTCTAGCCTTGTGTCCTCTTAACATTTTATCGCTGGCGCAATTATAACTAACGTTTCACGCAGATCCCCATCTCCCCCGCCGCAATACGACAACCACGGTCGCCGTGTTAACACTAGAGAATACCGTTACCGAAAACGTCTCGAAGATGAGAGACACAAGCTTGTTGAAAAGGCTATGAAGACCATTCCTAACTATCACCCACCCCAGGATTACCGCCGCCCTACTAAGACCCAAGAGAAGGTCTACGTGCCCGTCAATGACTATCCAGAGATTAACTTCAGTGAGATTGCTAACCCTCTAACCTTTCTAACCATGTTCTTGCCCCTTCTTGTTCAGGATATCGCCTGGAATGCCGTTATATCTCGATGGATGACTTGCCACGTATTGGCCTCATCCAGCTCGTACTCTTGTTCTAACCGTCTTGCTACAAATACTAACACTTAGGTCTTCTTACTAAAGTTGGTTTACTCATCGGTCCTCGTGGCAACACATTGAAGAAAATGGAATCAGAATCAGGAGCCAAAATTGCCATTCGTGGAAAAGGCTCTGTCAAAGAAGGCAAAGGCCGATCTGATGCCGCCCACGCCAGCAACCAGGAGGAAGATCTCCATTGTTTGATCATGGCAGACACCGAGGAAAAAGTCAACAAGGCCAAAAAGCTGATCCACAATGTCATCGAAACCGTACGTTCCTTATGTGCTCTATATTCTAAATACCTATATACTAACATCACTTAAGGCTGCATCAATTCCGGAGGGACAAAACGAACTCAAGAGAAACCAGCTTCGAGAACTAGCCACGTTGAACGGTACTCTGCGTGATGATGAAAATCAGGCTTGTCAAAACTGTGGCCAAATTGGTCACCGGAAGTATGATTGTCCCGAGAAACAGAACTTCACGGCCAACATCATTTGTCGCGTCTGCGGTAATGCTGGTCACATGGCTCGAGATTGTCCCGATAGACAGAAAGGTGCTAGTTGGCGTAACGACGGCCCTCCCCGTGCTGCTGCTGGTCGCATTGGCGGTGGAGATGCCGTCGATCGTGAATACGAGGTATGTGTTTATTGCAAGCAAATTGCAGAATGTTATCTAACTGGATCTTTAGCAATTCCTTGAAGAACTTGGAGGTGGCTCCAGTGGAACTCCAGCTCGTATCGAAGCAGCACCCGGCTCCTACAACAACAACAATGGTGGTGGTGACGCAAAGCCTTGGCAACGAGGTCCGACAGGCGCTGCTGCTCCATGGCGTTCTCGCAACAACGACCAGAACAACGAAAGTGGAGGCGGTGGCTCTGCTCCCTGGCGCGACCGCCGTCGTGGCGATGACAACCATGGGGGTGATTACTACGGTGGCCAAGGTCAAAACTATAACAGTGGTCCAGCTCCTGGGGCAGCCGCGCCTTGGCATCAAGCATCAAGTGCGCAGCCTCAGTACCCTAGCTATCCCGGCTATTCAGGATACGGTGCAGCTCCTGGTATGGGACCTCCCCCTGGTCTTGCTCCTCCGGGAGGATCTCTCGGTGCTCCGCCTGGACTACCACCAGGAAACATCAATGCTCTAATCCAGCAATATTCCAACGGAGCGGTACCTCCCCCTCCGCCTCCTAGTGGTGAGGCTCCTCCGCCGCCTCCCGGCGATCAACCGCCGCCACCTCCTCCTGGTGCCTGAGCGTGGGAAGCATACAGAACAACCTGTCATACCGATACTAACTTGCTTGACCTTGATACACTGTATCTAGTTCAAGTGGTCGTGCACTGCTAACGATTTTGCTGTCGCGCGTTGTTTTCAGATTTTCGTACTAACCGTTTCGTATGCATCACTTCAGACCAGTGCCTTTCCACGTCTCATGCAGATTCGAGGAATATAAACTTACGATTCTAGTTATCGCGAGTAGGGTGGTTGCGCACATGTATTATAGGACTAAACCGTAGGCAGCAATGAGGATTTTTTTTCTTTATATTTGCCATGTGTACCTTGATTAAAGTGAAGATTTATGCTACTAACATTACGGATCCGTAGTATTTTTTATTCATGCCTCCTATGTATTCGCGCTGTCTATCGAGGGACGCGAGATTCGATAGACAAAGCTGATACCTTGTGTACCCCATAGATGTACATGAGCATATGTACCTAGGCAGTACCCAATTTTCTTGTTTGTATCCTGGGAGCTTAGGCCACTCCCCGCTCTAATTGCTCTCACAATTGTTCTAATGTCGTAACCTGCAACTTCTACCTACCAACCTTCTCCCCAACTCCACAACAGACTTCTATTTCCAGACGATGCATTTAAGTCAACGACGTTTAAGGCAATTGCGATTTAAGAATGGAGTACCTAATTTATAAAACGTTAACGAGAACTCGATAAACAGTCCGACAACCTCCAAACATAAACATCAATATATCTTGGCGTACATCAGCCTAGTTAATACATCCGTCATCCTCTGTACTGTGCCTCAGTATATGTGCCCTATTACTCTCGTGTCTGCATCTCTTGGGATGTTTATCATCCCCACCTAGAGCCCGTCCGACTCTCTCTTCACTGGTCCTTGATTGTCCTTTTTCCTGCAGCCTTATAGTTTTAGCAATATTTCGTCCTGTAGGTTAATCGGCAGAATCTGCCAACTCAGCCAATCATGGCCGTATCGAACCCTTTCGCCTTCAAACCATTCGCTGTAACATTCTGGACTACGATCGCTTACGTCGCTCTGCTCATTCCGTTACTCATCGTCCACGAAACCGTCCCGGCCCCCCCAAGCAATCCGACCCTCTACTCAGGTCTCAACCTCACCAAATCTTGGTTTGACTTAACCGTCTTGTCTCGCGACTACCACCCATTCAACAGCCGGAAGAATGATGAGATTCACGATTGGCTCTTACTAGAATTAGATGATATCAAAAAACGCAATGGGGTGAATGATTCGAGCATGGTCGTATTCGCAGACAACATTTCAAATATCACTACGGCCAATATCGTATTTGGAGCCTCAAGTTCCACCGGCACCTACTTCGAGGGTACAAATGTTATAGTATACATTCGAGGCAAGGATGATCCGCAAGGTCTGTGGTGGGAAGATGATACCGTAACGTCGGACAAAGTTATAGGAAGGGGAGGCGTCTTAATGAATGCCCACTACGACTCGTACGTCTTGCCAGATGCTGTGTGGTATTAAGCTAACATTAGAATAGCGTTGCCTCTGGATATGGTGCTACGGATGACGGAATGGGCTGCGTTACTTTAATAGCACTGGTCGACTACTTTTCACGACCGGAAAACCGACCCCAGAGAGGCATCGTTGCCCTATTCAACAATAACGAGGAGGATGGACTATGGGGCGCTCAAGCCTTTATCAACAGTCCTCTTCTGCCCTTCTGCCACACATTCTTGAATCTCGAGGGCGCCGGTGCTGGTGGCCGGGCTATTCTGTTCCGCACAACCGACGCTGAAATAACCAATGCATATAAGGGCACCAAGAACCCATTCGGGACTGTAATCTCATCTGATGCGTTCGACCTTGGAGCTATAAGAAGCAACACCGACTACATAGTCTTTGATGGGGTTTTTGGGTTAAGAGGATTAGATATGGCCTTTTACCGACCTCGTGCCAGGTATCATACCAACCAAGACGACGCCAAGCACGCATCGAGGGCCAGTCTCTGGCACATGCTCAGCAATTCTTTGCACACAATGCAAAGCCTCTCTGGAGACACTGGTGACACATTCATCGGAGATCGCCCTGATGGCGATCGAAAGAAAGCATGGAATGGCAGAGGAAACGATGGCGTCTGGTTCGATATTTTCGGGCAGACGTTTGCTGTTTTTGAATTGCGGACTTTCTTTGCGTGGTCTCTGACCTTGCTGATAGCCACACCCCTAATACTCCTTGGTTTAACGTACATCTTAGTGCGTAACGACAAGTACTATTTTTTCTCGGCAAGGCGATCTGCTTATGAAGGATCCGACCTTGATCCGGTTCTACTAGGTGGCCGAAAAGGTCTATTTAGGTTTCCTTTTGCTTTGGTCGTTGCTGGGGCGTTGGTTGTCGGTTCCGCATACTTAATCGCAAAGATCAACCCGCTGATTATATACAGCAGCGAATATACTGTGTAGGTTTCGAACAATTATTATTTTAGGAGGATGCTGACATGAATTACAGTTGGGCCATGATGATATCGCTTTTCTATTTCGCCTTTTGGACCATTATGGCAGGGGCAAATTTCGCTCGACCTAGCGCCCTTCACCGGGGATATTCCATCTTCTGGCTATTCATCATTGCATGGGGTATTTCAGTCGCGAATACCGTTTTTGAAGATCGCTTTAGGATCGCAGCTGGATACGTGTTCGTCTTCTTCCATTCTGCTGTATTTCTTTCCTTTTTTATTGTGCTATGCGAACTGTTTGCCCTACCCACGAAAGAGTCCTTTGCGCAGCGAGTACACGACGAGCACGAAATCAGAGACCATCTTATTAATGTTCCACACGCCGACGCTTTAATCTCTCCAAGTCGAGATGAGCTCAATTCTAATGAAAACGAAGATGAGGATATCGGACCTCACTCCCCGGCAACAGAGACAACTCCTCTTGTTGGTGGTGCCCCCGCGGGCGCTCGTCGGACGACATTTGCTACTACATACCGTCGTTCAATATCGGCTATCATAGATAAAGCGAGAGCAAGCAAGAGTGACAAATACCAACCGTACGAATATGAACAAGAATGGTCGGCAAATCTCCCAAGTTGGCTTTGGGTCCTTCAATTTCTCATTCTAGGGCCGTTCTTGATTATTCTCATCGGCCAACTTGGCCTGACACTGGTGGCCTCTGTTTCCCAGACAGGTGCTGATGGATCGAGTCTCCTAGTCCCATACCTTATGATAGCATTCTTCAGCATTTTTCTATTATTACCCATTACTCCGTTCATGCACCGGGTTACTCACCACGTACCGATGGTACTCCTCGGGGTATTCATTGGCACACTAGTTTACAACTTAGCTGCCCCCCCTTTCTCCGAAAACAATAGATACAAAATTTATTTCCAGCAAACTGTGGACCTTGATACTGGGACGAGCAAGGTCCATTATGCTGGCCTACAAGAATACGTCCAGAGGACGATTGCCGAATTACCGTCCGCCGCTGGCAAAGAAGTTGAGTGTACTTCACAAGGGAGTCTTCGTAGTGGCTTAACTACCTGCTCCTACGACGGCTCGGAAGTCCCGCCTAACGTGGTTAAGGCATTGCCCGACGGAATCCTGCCACAGAAGGACTTTAGCAGCTGGTTGCATTTCAATGTCACGCGTGTAAAGGGTGAGACCAAGGCCATATTTGAGGTTGATGGAAGAGACAGTAGGTCGTGTGCGATTGCGTTCGACAAGCCTATTTCCTCATTTACAGTCAATGGCAATCAACCTCACGAGCGTTTTGGTGGTATACCGGAATCGGGTCTCACTAAGATCAAACTCTATCGCCGGGATTGGACTACACCATGGAAGGTTGATGTTCAATGGGAAGCTGGTTCGGCTGCAAGCACTGGGATCAATGGTAGCGTTATCTGCAGTTGGGACGATGTGAACACCCCCGGTACGATTCCTGCCTATGACGAGGGACTCAAGTATTCACCTACATGGGTGGCTCTCACCAAGTTAACATCAGGTTTATGCGAAGGGAGGAAAGCGTTCAAGGTATGAATAGGGATGTATAATTACACGGCACTGGCAGTTCTATGTGCTTGCTTGTAAATGGGTCTCGCCACCGATAACATAAGGACGATCGATCTGGCAACTTACACCGGTTTCCTTTACGTAACACCCCTCAGCAATGGCGAATGTTTTAATGTTACAGACCACGAAGTCGATAAGGTACGACAAGCCGGTATTTATTAATGGTGTATGAAAACCTTGCATGGCTGGCGTTTACTTCTATATTGATAAGGTTGCAGCTAGGTAATGTCACATAACCTACCTTGTTTTCCACGATACCAAGGGTCTCGATGAAGCCATTGTCTCACAAGTCGCCCCTTATCTCCCCGATGCAATTATGCTCAGTGAGTAATACGGTAATAAATCACATCCATCTCTGTTCTCGATCCTCGATGTCTTAAGGGTAGTTGGTTCGGTTAAGCTGCCTTATACTACCTACAACTCTATTCCTCAGCTTCTGGAATGATCGACAGGACAATGGTTCTTATTAGTCTAATCTGGACCGCCCCTTTTTGGTAGCTTCCGATTCAAATGCTCTCCTATGCGTTTCCCAACGTCACAGTCGTCACGACCCAATAACGAGTTGGTGGGTTGTCGATCATGTTTGCGGCGTAACATTTCCGTACAAAGCCACCAACCCAGATGCCCAGAATGTACCGGAGTATTTCCCCACGTTCCAATCAGACGCGGGGATCTAGCTCGATAATCATTATCCTATATTACCCTAGGTTGCATTTTGCCTATTTATGAAGGGACGTTGATGTGTAGTTGACGCGATACTTGCAGTTAACAGGTTTATGGATTCGAGACACAAGAAAATGCCGTTCGGAAGATGTAAATATTTTGTTGCATTCGTCATTCTAGTTGGTTCTCGAGGGGGTTGTTACCGTAGTGGCCGTAGTGCAATGGCCTGACTTCCTCGATGAAGAACGATCGACAGATTTTAGGACGTTTTGTCATGCAGCCTTCCCCAAGCCTTTCCCCAGGACAAATTAAATCAATCGAGATAAATGAATCGAGAAGGTGTCACGGAGTTTATGTGAGTAGGAGCAGGGGAAGATGTCTGCAACTTTCCTTATTAGCTAGTACCCGTTTGTGTGCCTTGCATTGGATTGCTCTTGCCCAGGGCCGAAAATGTCCTCTTTTTTTTTTTTCTTTTTTTTTTTTTTTTTTTTTTTTTTCATCTTCGCTTCCAAGTAACAGGCAGGCACTACCTCACAGTGCCGATCTTCTCTTACCCCTGTTTCCAGGGACTTTGACATCAGACTACCATCTCTGTCATACCATAAGTCCCAATTATAGAAGCATACAAATTCACTTGCCTTAATATCTATCACCGACTCCTGCGCCTTCGTTCTACCTATTCACTCTCCTAGTGCCGAACCAGATCTGCATAAATACGACCCAGAGACTTCTATTTCCCTAGGAAATTCCTAAGCTTGCAATACCTAATACAACAACCTCCCATAACTCATACCTCAGCGCAACAAAATTAGTCAAGATGGGAAGCTTCAGTTTGCGAACTGTACTGTCGATCGTGGCAGTCGCCACGGCAGGACTCGCGTTCCCTGCTACTCAAGCCCCTGCTCCTACTCCCGCAGCGGCTCCCTGCACAACGGGCGCTCCCGTCGTGACGGCCGGATACACCATCAACTACGCCCCAGCCGTGCCGACGTCGGCATTCCAGAATGGATACCAGCCCGAGGAAGCGTGGTCCAAGAGCCATGTTATCGGCACTTACGTGAGTACACCAATCTTATATGTAACTGTGGCATGAAGGAAAGGGGGAGGGATGATGTAGGAGAATATGGCTGACGATAATATGTGGATTAGACCTTCGGTGTTCCCGAGCCGGTTGAGTCCGGCTTCGCTTATGCTCAGTTCAAGTGCCAGTACTTCTGTAATAATGCCGGGGTTGCCGGCTCCGGTAGTTTCTTCGTCAATTACGCTGGCGAGGGGAGCAATATCGGCTCGTATTGTACTTGTTTCGACGAGTTGTAAGTTTTATGTCCGCCTATCTATCTATCTCTAGTACATACAAGCTAACATTATCACGTATAGACTGCAACCCGAAGGATTCGTCGCTAACGAGGAGACTCTGGTTGGTGGTTGGAACCATATCTGCGCCTAGTAGGGCGGTTTCTAGGGACAGAAGAGGTGTTGTTACCTTAGGGGCCGAAGGGACCTAATGCAGGTAGGGTAGATGTGGGTTAGCTGGCGACGGTGGATTAATTATGAAGTTATGGTTTTTTTTTCTGTAAAAGTTGACGCTATCGTAATTGGTTCTCGTTGAAGGTGAAGACTGAAACAATGCACCGACTAACTTGCGCAGACTGTGGTGAGTGATCTTGTGTCAGGATTAGATGCCCTAGTGAGGTGAATCATGCATAGAGTGAATGTCGAGGGTAGGTAGACCAAGTAGTAATTGTATTGAACTTAGTAACGCCTGGCCTTCTAACCTCTGAGGGCGCTTTGCGCCTCTTATATATTCGTACAGACCCCTGTAGCCACCCTAACCCACTATACCCTGACATCTTGGCGAATAAAAATGTGTGGTCTTGGAATTGTATATACTGGCTTGCTACTTTGCTATAAACTTATTTATTTTTAGATTTTGCTTTCAGCTTCTATCGTATTGCTTATGAGTTAGGAATTTTCGATACGAAGGGATATTTGCTATGACCCCTATTCATACTAGACGCGATAAAACAATCGAGAGTATATCATATGGGTTCTTAAAACCAATCAACCATTTCACTCCCTCTTTTACAGATCGAATCAATACTCTACTGAATGCGGAATTTTAAATGGAGTTGCCACAGCTATTCACTGTTCAGAATTCAATTGTAGCAAACACAATACTGTGACGAACATGTACATTCAGTCAATGCAAATGCTACCTTAGTCTATCCCTTCCCACCATTTCCCGTCTCTATCCTTGAGAGCTGAAGTTAAACAAGCAGTCCGTTCCCGGGTCCTTATGCTATTGTCAAATAGACAATTATCAATCCCCAAAACCCAACCAAAGCGTCAATGCGCAACCATTAATCACTCAGCAATATGCAACAAGCAAGTCTCTCTCTCTCTCTCTCTTTCCAAGCTACAATCCTCCTATCCCATCCGATCTACTTTCCCTTATTTTCATCCACCTTCTCATCCACCTTCTCAACCGTCTTCTCTTCATCCTTCTTATTCTCCTCCTCCCCCTCCCCATCCTCATCCTCACCATAATAAGGTCCTCTCAGCGGACGTGGCCCCAAACCCTGGATATAGGCCTGCCACTCCCTCGCCCGCACCATCTTGATATCGTTCTCCATAACCTTAGCGCCGTAGGTAGAGTGGTTGAACCCCTGCCGGGACTCCGTCGGCGTCGGGCTCTCCCCCGCAGATGTACGCGTCGACGGGATATCCGACGAGAAGAGCGACGTGTTGCGGCCTGCGCCCCAGCCTATGAATGGCTGTTCTCCGGCGTTTGGTGTTGCAGATGAATCGAATAGGGATGACCTCTGGCTTCCGTCGAATAACCGCCGCGGCGTGCCGGGCTTGCCTGAGAATAAGCTCCCCTGCTGGCCGCTGCCGCCGCAGTTCGAGAATAGGGATTGGGGTAGCTTCGCGGCCTGGGTTGTTGCTGTTGGCGTGGGACTGCCTAGGTCCGGGCTACCCTGACAAAACAAGCCCGAGGATGTTCGTGGAGGGCGTGGGGTTTGCATTTGAGGGGTAGATGTGTCTTTGGAGCGCCTCTCTGGCGTGCTGCCCGTAGTGGGAGGGTTTGCTGAGCCCGGGGATTGAGTAGCAGGCTCTGAAGAAGTTCCCCGGCCGTGGACCATCCACAAGCAATCGAAGAAGTCCTTTGTCACCGCGGATGAGCCTGAGGTTGAGGGAGGGGTTGGTTTGTTGGGGTCCGACATTGTGGCTCAACGGAGTAAGTGTGTTAGGTCTAGTAGATGGTATTTGCAATGTTGTTACTCAAGAGGCGATATGCTGCGAGTTGGTAAGCTGTGGTAGATAGATAGGGTCGGTAGTGTTAACACATATGTATATATATCTCGATGGCACAGAAGTAGTATGTTCTGATTGCTTCTGGCTATTTCATTATTTGCGTCCCTTCTTTGAGAGCTTCTTGAAACCTACTAGTTGATCCATTCTGCTCCTGTTTGCTGAATGTTCACGTTGCTTTCTGTGTGTCTAGACAATCTCAGGTTCAGCTGCAGCATATTCAAAGGCTCTAAATAAGAACTGCAAGTATATTAGACAATCAGCGCTTCAAAGACTTCTAAGGACGCACATTCGATTTCCTGCAGATTGGTTTGTGCATCTAATTTTACATCTTAACTTCTTTTTTGTTGCTTCTTAAAGTCCAAATTATGCACCCTTTTTTTAGCATAGAAAATCTCTGATAAGTTCTAGATGATACTTATTACCCAGATCTTTTGATTCTTATTACCACAACTGCCTGCATACTATGTGACCTTCTCTTTGAAGATTTCTTGTGTTTTGTTTACCATCTGACGGCCTTCAAGTTCAAAGTAAAATATACGTCGATATTACAATTAAGCCTCTAGGAATAGTTCTCTGGTTATGGAAAAGGGAGTAAATTCTAGCGAAATTATAGCATCCATTCATATTATATAACTTCTAGTTAACTTTCAGTTTAACTACAGTATTTGGTATACTTGGCAGGATCTAATCTCGCAAAGTCTTTAGGCAATTGGAATAACCTTTTCAATACACGAAAACTATAACATTGGTCAACTTTACGTTCTAATCATCTAGTTTTTAACTAAGTCAACATGGTTTCTAACGCAATTAGACCCCCTTGTAGTCTCTTATTGGTCGTCGTATTCTAGTATCAATGATAATTGATGACTTATAAGACACGATATTCCTCTAGCATAGCCCTGTAAATAGATATTATCGACACCGATGATCTTAGTGTTAATAGGTAGCGGTACCATATTTCAACCAAATATAAATTTTAATTTGATGAGATATCCGCGGTATGAGGTCGTGCTTCTATCGGGTCTTCTATTACGAGCCCGGTCGTTATTCTCGCCAATGAGCTGGTGCGCCGGGACCTTGTCATCAGCTTACCGCCACGCCACACCGCCGTATATATCCAGCCCTGCGAAGGGTTCACGGCGCCACACTCGTCGTTCCTACTGTGTGGTTCGCTTCGGCCAGGAGCACACGCTCTGTTGATCGCGATGCCTGTGAAATTGCGCTGGTAGGTGTTGAGTAAAATGGATAAAGGAACTGTCGATCAATTAAGGGGTTGTTGCTATAAAGCAAAGGCGAAGAGTCCTGATTTTTTGGTCTCGATGTCATCAGCAAGAACGTCTCTGTTGCAATCTCAATCAACTCCTTAAGACTTCATATATACCCTCGGTTCAAACGCCAACCCAAATCCTTCCATCACAATGAAGTTCTCCATTGCATTCAGTTTCATGTCTGCCGGCCTCGTTGCCGCTGTTCCTTCGGCCAACCAGGTATGACCAAAAATTGTACAGTAAAAGATATAAGGGCACCAAGACTAACAAACATCCAACCAAAGATCCGTTCCGTCAACGACGTGCTCCCCAACCTGAAGCGCGACGCCTCGGGCGCCGGCTTCGCTCACCTGGGCTCTGACAACGTCGTGCGCACCTTCGACAAGAACTTCAACGTGGTGGACTTCGCCAAGCTCGACGACCGGTCCGCCGCCGCAAAGGACCCCAGCGCGGACGTTCTCGCCGAGGCCAAGCTTGCCAAATCCAAGGCCGTCGAGCAGACCTCCAAGCCGCGTAAGATAACCCCCCTCGACGCGCGCCAGGAGAAGAGCTGCCCCAGCCAGTCTTGCCCGGATGACTCCTACTGCAAGGGTTTGTCCATCTACGGATACGACTGCTCGACTTGCTATAGTGTCACGCACACCGTTGGTAACTGCCAGGCATAAGTCAATGGGAGCCGTAGCGATTGGATTACTTAGAAGTGGTGGTTTAAACAGGGCACGTTGTGGAGGAGTAGAGCACGGGTCGCACTTGTGGTGGCATTTAGGGGGAGGAATAGAAAAGGGAGTTGTAATTAATTTATTCGCTGCCGCTAATTAGAGCAATCTACCTATTGGATACATATCAACTGTCTTTGCCTATTGCTAAGACCTCATGACTTAATAATAGCTGTCCTGATGTCTTCCTGACGCCATATCATCGTCCCTTCTCCGTCTTGCCTGGAATAATCTTTCCAATCTCTCCAGTGCCTCTGCTGCTGTACGTTGCAGGGTTCGCGGCGGTGCTGGTGCCGATGTCGGTCCTGTTAGTGATAGTGGTGATACTGATGGTGACCTACCGAATAATCCAGGGGGTCCCTCTGCGTGTACGGGCATAAATGGGTCATAGTCTGGGAATAGACCTACTACCGGCTGCCGTCTCTGTCTCCGTTGGCATATGTCGACAAACCACTGTGGGCAAGTTTCGCTTCGGTATAATTCATGACCATAGTCTCTAAACATCTGATTGATGGCCGCTTGATCACGACTTGGCATGAGACCTTCCCAATGATCGCCAGAGTTGTGAATCCAGACGATTCGAGTTCCGGGTTGAGTGTTCCCAATCGTAAACGGCATTTCGCCATCGCTGTGGAAACCAGCTATCAGGGGCGGAACCCGTCGTTGAAGGCGACTCTCTTCGGTCTCCTCGTGTGGCAGAAATGGTGGGCTACTGTAAATGCGGCTCCATTCGCTTATAATATGTGATAATATCTCGGCTTGGAACGGGCCCGGCATGTTTCGATCTTCTGGGTGGACCTCAAACGAAACATCATATGTACCTCTACTTACATTTTGCCGATATATTTGCAACAGATCATTCATGCTCGGAAGGTAAACCCCGTCAGGGAGGATACGTTGGCATTGTAGACTATCAATTAATGCTTGCATGCCGCAAAGGCCCCTCTCGACATAGTTTCTTATGACAGCAAATCCCCAGATAAACCGATATAAAACTAAAATAGGTAGTAGTTAGCAATTACTTCTTTATCCAAAGTATTAAAAGGCTCCTCTATCGTCAATTTGCAGATGCAGACAAGCTGAGAGGAAAACAGGGAATGAGTTACTTACAGTCAGCCAACGGAGGTAATTGGCTGTCGTCTACCTCTTGTTGGACCTCTTCTTCCTCCCTATGTATCGGCGCCGGAAGTCCATAGCCTTTTACTCCTTTCACCACCTCCTCTAATACATCTGGAGGAATCACCATCCCCCCGCTTTGCCCCGACGGCGTCTCCGAAGGCACTACGGGCGGGTTCGCTACTGGTGGCGCCGGTACCACCGGTGGCGTCGGCACTACCGGTTCTGTTCTCCGTTTGACAAGTGGTGGTTGGTCTAAGACTTCTGCTTCTTCTGCCTCTCTTCGTCTTCTCACTGATTCTACCCATGCTGGTGCTGGTGGTGCAGGGCGTTTTGTCTGCTGCATCTCCTTTATTCTCTGTTTGACTTGTGGTGGTTGGTCTAGGCCTTCTGCTTCTTCTGCCTCTATTCGTCTTCTCACTGATTCTATCCATGTCGGTGGTGGTGGTGCAGGGCGTTTTGTCTGCTGCAACTCATTTATTCTCTGTTTGACTTGTGGTGGTTGGTCTAAGCCTTCTGCTTCTTCTGCCTCTATTCGTCTTCTAACTGATTCTATCCATGTCGGTGGTGGTGGTGCAGGGCGTTGTCTCTGCTCCAACTCCTTTATTCTCAGGGACCTCCTGAGTCCTTGTGGATCCCTTCCACCAGTCATGATGTTCAAAGGGGAGATTGCGTTTGGTGAAAGTTTTAAGTATAGATTCTAATCTACAAGATAAAATGAACCTCGGAAGTCATAAACGGAATGCCTTTGGGTACGGTAATCTGCGTCCTAATATACAATACCTATCATACGGATTTTGGGACTACAGCGCTCTAATATTCGACACTGACTGTTAGAATAAAGAAAGTGTTCAATGACTATGTTCAAACACCTAGCTTGCATCCTTAACGAGGTGTTCCGGGATAAAGAACCTTTTGATACTAGATAGACATTGTTCCATCCCTATAATGGGATTGTCTGGGTATGCGAATGATATCCAAACCGCCTCCCGAGTTATCAAAATGAACAAATCATGGCAATTACCTAACCTCAACCGTACAAGATTTGAAGTCTATTAATAAGCTGTAACTAACAAACTGAGGTTTTCAACAAATAAGCTCCTTGAAAAGAATAATAAGGCTGTGATGTATAGTAATACTTGCTATATGAGTAGATCTAGTACACGCGACCACTTATTGTTACTTGGTGCACAGATCATGGAAATATACACGATTTATATTTTATCTGTGAGACCCCTTGCCACCGCCGATTGCAGCAGTTAAAAGTAATCAGAATAACTTAAAAGGTCCTAACCTATAGCGCTAGAATATTTACTGAAATTCGTATCAGAAAAGCTTTTGCACGGGTCGGCCCTTAACGTTATAACAACATTGACCTTGCATATTAGAGTTGCAATTAAAAAGGGGCAAAGTACATAGGTACATACCTGCATGTACATGGGTTGTGCGTCCTGGTATCACAATACAAGGACTCGTGATACGATATCACAATGATGATATGTATCCGATGAGTCTCGTAGTATTGTATGATTGATTAGGTAAAGGAGAGGAATCTATCTAGGAAGCTATTTACAATTTGTATGCATTCCCTACTCGTGGACCTGTGGGTCCTTACGATTGGTGGTCCGTGCCCAGTGGTGACGGATCCACAGGGTAAGGTAAATTCTGTCGTCAGCCTGCTGAGTCATCAACAACCCCCTGAATCAACGTCACGCCAACCGAGAGAGAGAAGACTGCCCGATAAATAATCTAGAAATAGCGAAATCGATTTCATTTGGATATACCATTATGGCCTAACATAATTTTCTCGTTTTATAATTTTCAAAAATTTAATGGTGTTCCATTTAATGCCTTACGACGCAACATTCTTTACTTAGGATAGGACATTTAATAGTAGAAACACATATAAAAAAGGGAGAGCTTACTTGGTAACAGTATAATCAATATAAATATACACAGTTTAGATACTCTGTAATATCTTGGTGATTTGAGGTTCGGCGACGTATGGTGCTTACGTGCTGATCTTGTCCGACTTTTGTATCATAGATGTACCTGATTCAGTTGGACTACGAACGCTTAAATCACAGAGAATTTGTGAGTCAAGAGGAAAGGGCGCTAAATAACACTGATCTAGTGCTTTTAAGTTGAGCCATTGCATTGCGTAATTAATTTGGTGTGTATCTAAAGCGATTTTGAGGATACGTAATATAGATCTGACTCACAACCTCAAACACATCATAACAGCAACTTAGATTTTAGTACCTTGGTATTGACCGAGCGTACCTTAAGAAACTTTCGGTTTGGTACGTATAATATCTCTGATCTCCATGATACGTACTGCCTATCTAACCTCCATGGTGTGCAAACATTTACTGATTTTGTACTGATTTTGCTATGGTACATAGGTACGCTACTGATTTAAAAATTAAATTTCGTAAGAAGGTGCTCGCGCATCGATGATTTCACATGGTTCGAAGGTACGTTGATTGTACGTACAACAAATATTAATCGTACCTCAAGTACCTCGGGTGGGTAACTATCTTCAGATTTAGCTACATCAACAAACAAATTATGGAAAATACCTAATAGGCGCCTCCTTTAGAGGGAACCGTACTTGCCATAATTGATATTTCGGTATGATTTCGTGAGGTTTGCTTGTACTGGTACGGGAGTGACATGTATTTTTATTGACAGCTAAAATCGAGGGGTTGCTTCAGTACAGTCACATACATTGAATCACTCTACAGATCAAACTCGAGGAAGGTGCGAACCCGATTTTACCTGTGCACAATTTCGAAATCACCAGTTGAGTTGTGATCTTGCAACCTTTGATTCCAATCAGCCTCACCCTTCCCACCCTTCCCACTCATATATAAACATCCCCTCCCCCCAGTCATCTTTGCACTTTCAACTTTTCAACTTCAACAACAACAACAACCACAACAACTGCAATAACACTGGAACATTACAACAGGTATGTCACTAATAATATTTTGCACACCACATTCCCTTACCACAAACCCTCCCCTTCCCTAGCAACCCTTCCCCCACCCAACCAACATTATCATCCTGCTGCCTCAACCACCATGCAATTTCCCTTCCTTCAACACCTTACCCTCTACCCAAGTCGCCAAACATCATAACATAACATACTCTCCCCCTCCCCACTACCCACTACCCACTACTACATATTAGGTAACAGAGATATTAACCATTCAACTTTACTCAACAGGCCTAGGGGAAATGGACGAATGATATTGGTAAGTCAAATTTATCTTAATTCTTTCGAAGCAGGGTTTCTTGCAACACTTTCCCCCCAACACTTCTTGCACGAATATTCCTAGCACAAATTTCTTCACTTCATTTAAATATGTACCACTTGCATGGACCGTCATAGGCTGCAACTTGCCCTTCTATTTCGCATCCATAACTTGCCTGCATTACCCTCATGACTCATACCCCTCAATCTCATTTACCCCCTCCCATCGCGTCAACCCCCTAACCTACACAATACTTCCATTTTCCACTTTTGCATCTGCCGCCTCATATCTCTACCCAAACCCAACCTTACTCATGTTTCAAGAACAACTTCGACAACGGCATCGACAATGACAGGGGGATTAGTGGGGAAATACGACATCTATCTGGACCGGCTGACCGAGGACGGCCCGAATTCAACTTTATTTTATACGATACTTTCGACAAACTTCAGCATCCAAACACCAAAGTTCAATATTATATGCGCGACTATTTTGGCAACAAATTTCGACTAGCCTCCGACGCTCAGGATTCTCGACAAACGTTCCGGCCAAGGTTTCCAGGTCCACTTCAGCACAACGCGATGAATTATATTATGAAATTTGCCTAGAAAGAGGGTGGGAGAGAAGGTTATAAATGGGATTAGGCTCACACGACAACGGCGACTCCACGGATTATATTACTAAATGCCTAGAAAGAGGGTGGGAGAGAAGGGTAAAGGGTTTAGGCACGCACGACAGCCCAATCAGGTCCAGGACTCTACGGATTATATTACTAAATGCCTAGAAAGAGGGTGGGAGAGAAGGGTAAAGGGTTTAGGCAAACACGACAGCCCGATCAGGTCCAGGACACCCGGATTTCTTTTGTCTTAACATTCTTCTCTGACAAAATCTTCCTAAACCACCGCAAAGAGCCAAGCAGTACTGATCGCCGGTCCCTGGACCCGCCGCCTGAACCCGCTTGTCAGGGTTCTAGATGAGACATCTAGAATCCTGACACTGATGTGGTTCACTTCGGTGGAGAGAAGCTCAAGTGTTCCCATGTTTGTTCCAGAGCCAGCTCAGACACGCGGTGCGGCTGAGTGTGAGACCACTAGGATATCCTCCGGAGCTTGCGGGGTTCAGGTTAGATTATGCTCTCTTGAGATATCCTTTCTCGGGACTTTTCTTCTCCTTCCCTGCCTTCAAGCACTGCCTGCGGGGCTCAGCTGATTAATTTCTACTTCCCTGCCTACAAGGCACGAGGCACGCGATGCGCGATAGGACAGGGGGGACAGCACCACCTGCCCTGGACGAGGACAAAAGCGTCGAGCCAGGCTCTTCGTGAGTAGTTTGTACAACTCGCTCGGTTCGTGGTTTGTAGGCCTGTTTTTAAGACTAATATCTGATGTGGGAGTCCCTCTCTGGTGAGGAACATTCGGGTCTGTGGTGAGTCTCCAGCGTGGGACATAGCTGGTCTTCGTCAAGCTTGAGGTCACTTGCGGAGGGGCTTCGGCCAGGCTCATGATGCCGCGGTTGGTCGGTCGATGGAGTTTTGACCTTCCCCTTTTTTTTCCCCTTCTCCTTTGTACTTTCTTATGTACCTTTCTTTTCTGTCTTTCCATTCTGCCATCTTTTCTACTTTCCTACTTTCCAACTTTCTAATTTATCTTTCCTCCTTTTCTTTCCTCTTTTTCTTTCTCCTTTTTTCTATTTCTTCCGTTGTCCCGCCATCTTTCCAACTTGCTATCTTGGCACTCCGCCGCTCCACTATCCCGCCCACTCGCCGGGCCTTTCCCATCTCCTCTCTCCTCTCTCCTCTCTCCTCTCTCCTCTCTCCTCTCTCCTCTCTCCTCTCTCCTCTCTCCTCTCTCCTCTCTCCTCTCTCCTCTCCTGACCATCATTCCAGTCTATCAACCTCCATCCAGTTTCCAAGTCATTTTCCATCTTTCCATACTGCCATCCTTCCTATCTACCAACTCACCATCCAACTCACCAGCCAACTTACCAGCCAACTTACCAGCCAACTTACCAGCCAACCAGCCAAACCGCCTTCGACGCCTACCTATCCAACTCCATTTTCCTCCTACTCTTCTATCATATCCATTTACTAACCCTTTTTTTCTCTTTTGCTATTCTCTTCCTCTTCTATTGCCATGCCACTCTGCCTATCTCCCAGTCAACCGACTACCATTTCTATTTGACACTCATGCCTATTTTCCAACCCTTCTTTTAATCCTTATCATCTTACCATCCAGCCAGTCTCTAGCCAATAACCTCTCCAAGTCCCAGTTTGCCAGTATTCCATACCACTCTCTTCCTAACTATCCATCCAGCCAACCAACTACCTCCCTTTCAGCCAAACTAACTATCTAGCCGCCTCGCCATCCAGCCATCTGGCCACATTCTTTCTCTCTTCTCTTCCTTCCCATTTTCCAGTTCCATCTTCTCCCATCAGCACCCAAATTGCTCTACTCCACACACTTCCTTTTCAATATTAAAAAAAAAAAGAGAAACAGAAAAAGAAGAAAAAAAAAACAAAAATGAGAAGAGAATAAATACAGAAAAACAAGAATAAAAAAAAGAACTACGGAAAGACTTAACTATAGAGAGAATTACAGAAAGAAACAAAAAGGAAAAACAAGAAAAAACAAGAAAAAAAAAGAAAAGCAAGAAAAGTTTGAAACCCCCAAAAATCAAAATCAACAGGAACTCCTAGAGTTCGGTAGGTATGGTACGGAAATAATCAGTCCACTTTACAGGATACTGGATGGTATCACCGTGAGACTTGATAGTTCGATCCACAACTATGTGACGCTTTTTTTAAGTCACTGTGCGATCCGAACAAACTACTTTTTTTTTTTCATCGCATCACTTCAGCTTGCTGGGGATGCGAAGAAGAAGAAGAAGATTGACAGTAAATGATTGTTCTGGCCAAGGTAGTCCCAAGCAACGATGTGTTGTCAAGATATTCTTTGATTGGCAGAGAGGGTTACAAGACCTGGATATGATAAGGAGTGGGAAACACTAGAAGATAGCGGGATGGACTGCTGGGTTAAAGGTATGGCGGAATAGCTGGGTATTTGGGGATGAGTTGTTTGATTACCAGCTGATTACTTTCCATAAGTCTCTTAAAGTATCAGGATATAAGTGGGTTAGAGGTAGTTACAGGGTTCGATCTACTATATAAAGGGCGCGTAGCGGCCTCGTAAGATGGTAGAAAGGTAGGCGTTACTAGGTCAGTCTGTCAAGATTATAGATGAGACATCTAGAACAAAGGGTGTATCCAGTATGTATACCAGCCGTAGGTAGGCTCGTTAGATAGCTTAGAGTTCCTTGCAGAACAACGGTATTGTTGCCATGATGTTTGGTTCCACCTCGTGACGCCATTTATCTATCTTGACATTCACTCTATGTATGACATCCGCCAAGGGTATAACGCCTGACAAGACCGCTGGGTTAAAGCATGGTCTGATAGCTAGGGACTTTGATATGAGTTGTTTGATTACCAAGTAATCAATTCTGGATATATAGCAGACCAAGTCCCAAACACTCATCTATAGGGTGAAGTTGTAGAACAAAGTAACTAAGTTAAAGACTACATCCCGAGTCACTGTCCAGTCATATTATCTTGACGCAAGAACAGCCAAGAACACCATTGGCCAGCTATGAAGTGACTCATTGTAACGCCACACCGTTTTGCGTAAGAGTGCGCTTATCTTGATGTTACGTTTCTTCACAGTCTATTTACTCCCAATATATCGTAGTACGAATAATTATCAAAATATTTATACTTTATCATCATCTCCCATGCACCTGGTGTCGATGTAGTTGATAACACAAACCAACTCGACTTTGCCTTGTAGTACGAATCCCCAGGCAACACTATAAGACAATGGGGCCGAATCCTATGAGACACCCCTTCTTTTAAGCTTAGAGAACAAGTAATTAAGCATATAGCTAATAGAAGTGTACCTAATTTATATTACCTTACCCATTGTATCAAGTACTCATTATCAAAGAGTAGACCTCGGAACATCTTCGGCAGACTATCCACATGTCAACCAGCTATAATGTTACCCACGAAGCAAGGGGCTTAGTAAGACAAGACAAACCCGTTATACCAGGTACGTTTAACCTCTTATTGTTATAGACCAACTCGTATTCTCTGTCGACACCAAGTCAGAAGCCCAATAATTGCAAGATATACGCTTCTTTTTTTTTTCGGCATCCGGGCGATTGTCGAGAAATGATGCGTGAGGCATTTAATCAAGAGGTACTTAAGAAAGGTATTAACTAGGTCTAAATATCTCACTCTCCGCATCCATCGAACCACATGGGTCTAACATTCCAAGGCATTCAAGGGACACGCCCAATAAAATGGACCTAGGAGTCATTGGGTATAGAAAATTTACGTAGGCGGGGGAATCTTCTTTGTCGGGCACCCAGACTTTCTACATACTACTACATGTATGCAGCTATAATTCGTTCGGCATCTTAAGCAATGGACAATGATTAAGAGGTAGCTACTGAATTTGCAAGTCTTAAGCCACGGCATGCTTTCGAGTTAGGCTGCATTTTGCGGAATTATCAATTTTGGGGGGGTTATGTTGGAGCCCGGCGAGTCATGCTGTATTGCTGAAGCTCACTGGATTCCTCGCTAACGACTATATCTGGCGACGGTCCGTTACCACTTGGTAAGGCAGACGCATTGAGTCAACTAGCTGCTTGGGAAGATTGGGATCACTGCTCTACCACTTGGGAGCAATAGCATCAAAAGCACCGACCTTTCCCTGGTCCGTACTGCGTTAGCGGCGAAGTACCAACTGGTCGGACAATGCTTTTTGGTGATCATTACGAGATACACCGTGAATTCCTTCTCATTCGGAGGGTAGGAGCTTTCAAGCTACCATTAAGGACCCTCGTATAACATATAACACATTTGTCTCATCCAACCACCTCTTCTCAGGCAGGAGCTTTAAAGCTATCAAGCGGCCTGTACTCTCTCGCGTGGTTGACCATGACTCAATGCTCCTCCTCGTAACTCGATTAACACCATTCGCAATGGGACTTGGGTGGGGGATGGGCTAAATGCGGGGCAAAGCAGGGGGAAATTGGGGGGTTATGATATCGGTGCTGTGACTATGTGCTAGATCGCCCAGTGAATTCATGATATCGGGCCTCGCGAATTCCCATATAAGGATACACTACCTTACATATCCATCGAGTCTCCACCGTTAGCGAAGTTAAAGCCGCCGCCTTGTGCGCCATTGGTGCCGAAACCGAACGTGCCATTTGCTTGGGTCTGAGCAGCCATACCGTCATCGGCATTCTCATCCTCGTCGGAGAAATACTTCTCGATGATGTTGTACGACTTCATGTAGATCTCCTCGTTTGCGTTTGTCTGGCAGTCGTGAATCTTCTCCATACCTCCACACTCCTCAATGAATAATGCGTAGCGGTTGATGGAGTCTGGGCCTTCTCCAGCTGCTTGCTTGTCGAGATCGCCAACCTTGAGAATATTCTCCAGACCATCTAGAGCGACCTGGATAATCTTGTTATCCGGGCACGCGAGAAGGTCACATAGCGGCTTGATACAACCTTGCGCAACTAGATATCTGATTTGTTCCGGCTTCTGTAGACCGCCGCTAGTAGCATTGCTGATAGCCCAACAAGCCTCTTTGCGGGTCTTCAGATCACCGTTTGACAGCAGGTGAATCAAGGGCGGAATAATATTGGCGTCAATGACAGCCTGGATTTGCTGCGAGTTACCCGCAGTGATATTAGAAATGGTCCAGCACGCCTCCTTACGGATTCCGTCTTTGTTGGAGCTAAGAAGCGATAGGAGACACGACAAAGCACCGCAGTTAATTATGACCTGGGTCTGAACGTCGTCGCCAGTCACAATATTACCAACTGATCGCAACGCGGGAGTCTGCACAGAAGTAGAAGCATGCATAAGCAACTCCACCAACCTACGCGGTATACCGGCCTCAATAACGGCCTGTATCTTGTCATTGGACCCGTCCGAGAGGTATGAAATGGCCCAGCAAGCATCAATCAAGACTTCATCGTCGAGTGAATAGACCAGCTTAGCAAGAACCGGAAGCGCTGGTGCAATCTGAACGAGTTAGTACCATCCATGTCATGGCAGTGTAGGATGCGAACACTGTGACTTACCGTAGTCCAATCAGGCTGGGGGGTCTTGCCTCGGCAGAAGTTGCTCAAGGTCCAAGTAGCATTTCGAAGCATGCTGAGCTTGCGGCTGTCGCCTAGCAGGTTAAGCAGGGGCTTGAGGGCGCCGCAGCTCAAGACGTAGTCTCGGCATGCCGGGCTGTCGCCAGCAATGTTGCCGAGAGCCCAAACAGCCTGCTCACGAACATCAGGTTCGGGGCTTGATAGCAGATCGACGAAGATGGGAACTGCACCGGCCTCGATGACAACCTGAGTCTGGGTAGCACTTCCTGATGCGATGTTGGTTAAAGCCCAAGCAGCTTCGAACTGAACTAGGGTATGGGGTGATCGAAGGAACTCGACAAATCGAGTAACAACCCCAGTCTTAATGACTTCTTCGATGGGAGGGTTTCGCTCCTTGGAAAGAAGCTTTCTAAACTTGGTAGTAGCCTGGATTTGTAGGTCGATCTGGTCGGAGAATACTCCTTGGACCATCTGAGGAAGGTCTTCATTGAGCTGTTGAGTCAAGAGGTTAGCATTGTGATTTGACCCGTAGAAAGAGAAATACCGCGAGAAGGCGGCGGGGGGGGTATTCAACTACTATTGGTAGCCAATAGTATGGGCGTAATTACTGTAAAGCTCCCGCCGCCGTAGTAAAGATTTGAAGACAGAAGGGAAAAAAGGAAAACATAAAATAAAAACAAAAACAAAGCGAGCATGAAAATTTTTTGATCAGTAAACATACCTGACTCTCTGTAGGGGCATTTTCATCATCACTGTCAGGAGCGGCACCCAAAGAAGCACCAGGGCGCGAATCGCCAGTGCCAATACCTCGTCTCTTGGCTAAGTTTTCTTCTCGCTTAGCCTTGCGAATCTCAACAGCCTGCTCCTCGCGTCGTCGGCGCAATTCGTCAGGCTTGAAAGTGCCCTTCGCCTTGTAGTTAGTGCGACGATGCTCGGGAATGAACCTGTCGGCCATAGTTGCTGCAATAGTAAGATACTATTCACTTCAAGCGCTGTAGTTGCTGTAGTGGCGAAAAGACCGGGACGACAAGGCGGGGTGATTTATTTTGATCGCCCTTGGCCCTGAGGGAGAGATGACGAATTAAAAAGGAACAAAAAAAAAGTTTTACGCCGGGAGAGCGAAATATTGAATGATTTGTAGATGGGATAAAACGAACCTCTATTCTTCAGTGCGAAGTTGAGGAAGATAGAGAGAGAGAGAGAGAGGAAGAGTTGAGGAAGTTTAAAGTTGAAGAGTTGAATTGAGTTGATCGTAGTGGGGGAAATTATTATGATGCTGGAAACAGCAGAAGAATTTGGATTAGAATGGATTTGGCGGCTTGGTCGCTCTTTCAAACCCGTTAGCGGGATGCCTTAAGGTTCCAACTGGCAGACTAAGGCCGCAGGCGTGAGGCATCTACCCTATTCAAAGCCAATCAAAGCCTTCCAAACTGTCCTGCGGCTACCCCACTCATCCCCACTTCCAAATTGAATTGCACAGACCAACGCACTGGCGCACTGGCTTGTACCTTCTAAAGCCACCTGACAATCATGTGACACCGCAATTTGAAGATACAAAGACACTTGACTCACTATCCGTTTTGTGCATATTTTATGCACTTACAATGTAAAAGGTCTTTGAGTCTTGACGCGTTTCGGACGCGTGCTTCGTTCTTACTCATGGACGTTAAACGTTAAACATTAAAAATCAATCCATGCATGCAACTTACTTACCCCTTTCTCAATGTATCGGCTTAATTGTAGCCTAATCTACGGAGCAAAGGCATTTCGTCATCCTTCTACTTCTAATGTCATAACTCTGCATTATGCCAAATCTCTTTCAACATGACTTCGTGGCAGCCATCGAGCTCTGCCCGACATTCTCGAAATGCAGACGAACAAAGGAAACTTCCTTCTGGGTATCATAATATTCGGGATATCCTTGATGAAGTTGTCCCGAGCGGTAGATTTGTCAATGTTGTTGGTTTGGTGAAGGATCGTAGGTCTGCAGTACAAACTAGAGGAGCTGGTAAGTTTGCGACTCTATGTATATGTTCTCTCGAGTAAGCCTGGCTAATGTTTTTGGGCAAGATTGGAAGTCTGTTATCACAATTTATGACAAGTCTATTGAAGACGAATCAGAAAAGGGTTTAGTTATGAATATATTTCGGCCTGATGTGTCTGAAATTCCCGAGCCGGATGCCGGCGATGTTGTCTTAATAATTTACGCCAAGGTCCAGTCCCGTTATAATGAAATATCGCTATTATCCCATAGGTCGACTATAATTCATTTGTACTCAGCAAGCAAGATTCCCAGGCCACCAAAGTCAGCAAAACAGGCCCTATTAGACCCTGTCCGACCCAAGGATCGCCGCCCCTCAGATAAGGAACATGAATATGTTTCCTGGCTATACCACTCCACTGACAAGAGCCCTATACCAGAGGTTGCCGATTTCAAAATTCAAGTTGACCAATCTCGGAATATCAAGGATAAATTCAAAGTCTTAAGTGACGTCCAGGAAAATCAATTCTGTGATATTATCGTCAATGTGATCAAGGATCCCTTCGATAATATGGACAAAGCTACATTGTGGGTTTCCGATTACACCGAAAATGACGCTTTCTGTAAGTTCTCGTGGGACTCTACAGATATATCCGACGGTCGGGATGGCGATCCATATGGATACACTACGAAGAACGCAACGCCAAACAACTGGCCTGGCCCTTATGGGAAGCGTTCGTTACAAGTAACTTGCTTTGGTTACCACGCGGAGCTCGTCTGTAAAGAAGTTAAGGCTGGAGATTGGGTAAAACTACGGAATCTTCAAATCAAGTATGGGCGTAATGCCAATAATCTTGAGGGATATTTGCGAGAAGATCGCGGTGCCTTCAAACCAGGCGTTCAGGTTAATGTCCTTCCTACCCATGACCCGGATAATATCGATCAACGGCTCAAGGATGCTATTAGGCGGAAAAAAGAATATGAAAAGGCCAAGAAAAAACAGATGATGAGTTTTGCTGCAAACGAGAGCGGTAAAGGGAACGGTGGCAAGCGAAAGGGAGAAAATCAAGACGAAAAAAACTCGAAGATGCGGCGTATGGAGCAACGGGCTCAAAAGTTCAAGGAGATCGAGGAGCGAGAGCTAGAACAAGAGGCAGGGCTTGGTCTTAACGAATTAAGTATAGTCATTGCGCATTTTCTATGGCAATCGCTTCTACTAACAGAGACAATAGTAAAATGCGAAAATATGGACCAACAAGTTTTCCCCGTCTCTTCCATGCTAGAACCCGTATCTTGGACAACCACGGTAAATGACCAAGAAACGACGCTAACACTTCCATTTACCTGCGCCAAGTACCGAGCCAACGTCCGAGTTTTAGACTTCCGTCCTCGCAAGCTAGAAGACTTTGCAACTTGGCGCAAGAATACAGAATTTGACGTGCTTTCGGACTATAGCGGCGCTTCTGATTCAGAATCGGACGAAGAACAAGGCACCTTAGACCGATATAGGGGAGATAAAGTCTGGGAGTGGCGATTCTCATTGCTTCTCGAAGAGGCTAATCCCAAGAAAAGGGGCGACAACGACAGCCTCTGGGTTGTGGTTGATAACACCGAGGCACAAATGTTAGTAAATCTCGACGCAGTAGAGTACGTTATCCCCTCCGTTCCCCCTTTCCAGCTTCAGGACAAACCCCAATCACATTGATTGATCAATACCCGAGCTAGCTAACATACAGCTAGCCTTCGAGCAAACCCCGACGATCTAAGTACTTTGCGAGAGCAGCTGTTTAAGCTTTGGGGAAATCTAGAAGAGTGCAAGCAGCAGGAGTTACAAAATCAGCAGAAAAACCAGCGACGAGTTGCGGCTCAACAGCCACCGGATAGCACGCCCCCCAGACCACCAAGCAGCTATCCGGCTCAAGACACCGTCCAGGGACATTCTATGGTGTCTAACAAGCCGTTTACATGCTGTATTCGTCAATATGGCATTAAGATCCCCGAGAGCGATCCCCAAAAAGCAAATGCGGGCAAGGGGAAGCGCTGGGAAAGAGTGTTTGGCTTATTTGGAACTAAAATCAGCTCGTAATTCCGCATGAATAATTAAAAATATAATAATTAAATTGATAAATATTACGCTTACCGAGACCTCCCTACGACGATATACCTCTTCACTGTTGATTCAAGACAAACTTAAGATTTCAGTGCTTCCCTACTCAGACCCGCAGATATACGCGTCTCCAGTCCCCAACACATGTATCAAAGCAAGAGTTGCGTTCAAGTATGTATTAATACACATAACAAAACAAACTATCCACCCACCGGGGAATCGTATCGTCCCTCGACTCCAACTCCAACTCCGTGCAGTTACCCCTGTAGCCAGCCACCAGCCGACACGGTCAATCACCATCAAGAATGCTCGCAGCGGCGTTCCGCCATCTCCCATGCAGTGAAGAAACATCGTGCAGCTCTAGGGGCGTACCTGTTCTGTTCATTCATGCCATCCCGTTCAAAGCCGTAAGTACATGGGTGTAGTGTAGTAATAGAAGTAAGTCAAGTCATTCCTGCCTGCCAGCTCATTAATCCCCGATTATCTCGTCATCTTCCATCGGCTCTCCGGCCGCTGGCCTTTCCTCTTCCGAGTCGTCCTCAATGGGGTCGTCAAGGAGTTCCCTTCTTCTGAGATCCTCAACTGTGCCCTCTTCGGGCTCGGGTTCCTCCTCGAATGGGTCTTCTAGTCTTATATGATTTTCGTCATCATCCTCCTCAATTACTAGCTCCGCGCTGAGCGCAGGCTTTTTCGCAGGCTCCTTGCCTTTAGCTTTAGCCGCAGACTTCTTCTTTCCGCCTCTTAGTTCACGAAGGTGGTCCTCGTCTAAATAAGCGACGACATCCTTGAAGTTATTTCCTAACTTTGTCTTGTTACGGTTAAGCCGCTTCCGTAGCTTGCCAGCGTCTGGCCCAGTATGGTCGATAGTCTTGGCTAAGATAGCAAGGACGAGTTTACCAGTAAGCTCGCACAGAATCTTCTCGGCTTTCAACTCAGCCGCGAAACGCTCTTGTTCCGTGAGCTCCTCGTCCTCGTCATCCTCAGGTGGTAGTTCGTCATCTAAGGGATCTTCGTCGTCTGCAGGTTCGTTGAGTTGCTTATTGGCGCGTTTCGCGTATGCTTGCTCTGCAGCATCGAATATGGGAATAATCTCCTGGGTAATTAGGGCCGGGGGCATCTCTTCGAGGAGAGGGCGCAGCTTTCTATATTTGGAGACCTGCGGGTCTTCAATTATAGGTCGAAGGAAAACGAATAGTCCGCACAGATCGCAAGCAGTGCCGACAGCGAAGAGACGGAGATCATCGTTAAATCCTCGAGAGGAGAAGGTCTGTATGAGGTTCTTGACAAAATCTTTACGTAGAAGTACCAGTTGATCAACCTCGGCATCGGAAATATCTGCATCGCTTTCAACAATACTTCGTAGTCTCCTCACTTTCCACATGAAGTAAAACTGACATGCCTTTATGGCGAAAGCAACTACTTCATCCTCAGGATCATCCAAGTCTTCGTTTGGCTCTGTTAATAAACCACGGTGCACGATACTGATAAGGACATTAATAGCTGGTCGGTCGGAGTCGGTCGATGTTCCCGGGGTTTCAAGGACATCGACGCAATCAGAAACGGTAACCAACTTGCTGAGCTTCATTAGGATTTGAGAGAGCTCGGTAAGAGTGGCCCGATCAAGATTGCCTCGAGCTGACAGTTCACAAATCTTATCTACACTCCGCAATGAATTAAGGGCATTGTCCCAGAGTGCTGCTATCTTGTTGTCGGTCAATTCCTCAAGCTCTTCGTATTGTCTAGCGTGGATAAATGCTGCTGTTGCTTCATTAAGAAGCCCCTGGTCGACGTGGCGATTGAACTGAGTGGCGATTTCGTCAAGAAGTTTATCATACGTTGCCGAATTTTGACGCAACTGTTGGAATACCTCCAGATCGAGAAAATGCTCTAATCGGAGTACAATCGCCGCCATCGTAGGGTCCGACCCGAACTTATTCAGGAGACGAGGTATGAGCCCAGCCAGCTTCATACCAGCATCGTCTTGCGCATCTAACTCAAGCCTACCGACCCTCTTCTTGTGTCTGTCATGCTCTGCTGACGGCGCAAGGCTCTCCCTTACAGCCGCAGCAAGGACCTCAAGCAGAATAGCCTCCTCTCGTGGCTCGGGAGCGACGGCTTTCTTCGTGGCGGCCTCGATTGAGTTAGTTTTTGAGCTCGCCCTAGATTTCGTGCTAGTCGAATGGTCGAAAAGTAGATAGCCAGCAAGGATTTGCCAATTGCTGACTTCGGGGATTTTCTCATAGAGCGCTTGAGCTGCCAGTGCGATTCGTGAGTCTGGCATATTGGCGTTTACCACATCCGCTGCTACGTCTAATCCGTGCCGTATCTCATCCTGCTCCTCATCTAGTTGAGCGTCGTATACAGCAAGATTCTCCGCGAGAGCTTTGATATTGATCCAATCCTTTCGAAGTGAGTCATATTCGTCTTCATCTTCGTCTCCGAAGACTTCTTCCAGTGCGTCGTTACCACCAATTTCATCCACTTTATTCTCGATGAGCTCTTGAACCAGCGCCGAAAAGAAGCCAACGACAGCTTTACGTATCCTAGCTTCGGAATCGAAGAGCAATTTGTTGACGGAGTCGACTTCTTCAGGCTCAAGCATACCTGACGCCCGTAGTATGTCAACGACGCTAATTGCTGTAACGCGAACAGAGACATCGGAATCTTTCGTGGCCATCTCAACAAGGCGAGGCCTGAATCTGTCAATAAAATGGGCCAGTTTCTCTGCATCTCGCTTCAGGACTCGTGCTAGCTGCTTGAGAACTTCTATTCGAGTTGAGACAGCAACATCTGACAACAGCCATCCTAAATATCGCAAGTATTCAGGGGCCATATAGACTGTTGGAAGGGTGCAAATCCAGGTACCGAGAGCTTCGACACACTCGGCACGAATTTTAGGGTCGATGTCGCGGTAGCGGTGCACAAATACGATATCGAAAAGATCCTTGACTTTACTATCGATAAATTCGCGATTTTGATTTGCAGTATCAAGAGCCTTTTTCGTGTTCTCGATGAGATTCTTGTTTTTACCCCGGCGATTGGACTCAGCTTGTAGAGCCTGGTTGGACTTTGTAATTCGCTCATCAAGTTGTTCCGTCACCCCAATAAGTGAAGTGAGTATCGCCAACCCTACCGTCGTTGCTGTGTGTCTAAATGGACGTAGAGAAGAGGACGACATAATGCCGACCCATCGTTGGATATTGTCCAATAAATCTTCATCGTTATAAAGAACATCAGTCTGGTGGAGGACACTAATTAAAGATTCGAAAAACCCAATAAGGAGGTCCCGAAAGTTTTTACTGCTCTTCGCCCTCGAGATGAGGGGATAGTCCGAAATACTCGTCTGTCAAGTGGCATGTCAGCGTAGGAGTACAACATTATCCATGGGTAAGTGATAATAACACACCTGTTGATAAGCATCTTCTAATTCTGATAATCGGTTTGCAGAATTATCAGGATCTCGAATATCGTCTTCTGTCAGCTGTTGCTCGCAGCCTGCCGCAAGTAAAACGCAGTTAATAACTTCCGCTAACGCTTTAGCATCGTCTTGCTGGTAGCGCTGAAACCAGTTCGCGGCAACATCGTCAGAAGAGTCACCCGAACCAAACACATCAGCTAATAAGATTGTTAGTACAAATCAATTGTATCTTGAACAGTGCTATTCTTAAGCCAAGCCCTTACCATAAAGACCGTCTCCATCAGGATGAACAATAGCGACTCTTGCAGTCTTCTTGGGTCTATTTGGAAGCCTAACCGCGGGCGCAAGGGGAGCAGACCCGGTCTCTATTGGCGCACTACCGTTTACTTTTGCGCGCTTCGCCGCCGGCTTTTTAGGTCGTGACTTTTGTTTAGACTTAGACTTGTTTGATTTAGAAGTTTGTTCTTCTTCTTCAATGTCGTCATGGTCGTCTGGGTCGCTAAGCTCCTCTTCGTCATCTTCAGCGGGAGTATCATTCTCGGCGTCTTCCTCATCACGATCGCGGCCTCTCTTTCTCTTAGACGATGCATAATCGTTCTGTGATGGGTTTGCTTCTGGAGAGAACTTCTGAGGTGCTCTTACAACGCGTCCCGACCTTCGTCGCGAATTATCGGGGGCGGACGCGGGAGAGGAGGTCGCGTTATTGTCGTCGGTTTCCATTAGGGGCAATCTAGATGGTGACATGTGGGATTGAAGATTAATGCGATGCGACTGTTCCCCCCATGAAATAAATGCGATTACTGATTACTGGAAATGTTGACCAGGGGGAAGATTCGTTGGCAATTCAGGCGCGTCTAATGGTGGGGAGCGTGTTTTGGATTCGCCAAAATGAAAGTCGCCGGATTCCATCTTTCAGAAAACCTTATTAATTGGAGGTACCTCAGGTATCTGGCAAGTGGAGCATATCTTTTTGAGTTGAGTTTATTCGCATTATCATTTATATATGCATAAGTCTCCAATAATTAATACTTCAATATTCTCTATCCGAATCGTGCAGGTACCTAGGTAGGTTCCACTTACATGTACGTATCGTATCGTACCCCTCCGTCTACCAATTCCCATTAATAGATTTCTCATGTAATAAATACTATCAACTATCAGAACGTCTACTACAAGACAGTCATATCAACATAAAAATTATCAACTATATCTCATCTCATAATAAAATGTATTATCTCAAATTATTACCTTCATAATTATCTTCCCCTTTTTTTCCTTCAATTTAATACAAAGTTAACCTCTCCAGCGTGTATACCGAAGCTAATATCACCAACGATTTATCTCGTACGGAGCATCGAGATAAGCTTCAATGACGAACATTAGTTCCTGGTTGGAATATTCAAACCTTTTTCTTTCATTAATATGAGATGAACTTCGTACACTCACCTTCCTCCCATCCTAATCTACTTACGGGATGACCTCCCCGTTTCCAAAGTCGTCATCCCTCCCTGGAGAGGGCCGAATAGTTGTCAAGTTATCACCTAACAACATCTCCACGATTGAGAGTATCACTTATCAGTACCCGCTGAAACTTATATCTCCCGCGTCAACCACTGAAACGGGTACCGTGTTAGTGTTTCTCTTGTCGTATGGTGGAGGACTTGTCGGCGGCGACCGAATTAACCTCTCTATTGACGTACACCCGGGGGCGAGACTCAGCATCGTCACACAAGGCCACACCAAGATTTTTCGGTCTGTTGCGCCAGATATCGTGACAAGACAAAATTTAAACGTCGAAATAAAAGACGGGGCTGCGCTTTGCCTCTTACCGGACCCTGTTCAGCCATTCGAAAGCAGCATATACGAGCAGAAGCAGGTTTTCAAGCTGACTTCTGGCGCGTCTCTATGCTTGCTAGACTGGGTTACCCAAGGTCGTACGGCCCGGGGTGAAAATTGGAGTCTTAGTCGATGGATTGGACGCAACGAAGTTTGGTCCGCCTCTAATGCCGCAACATCTAAGGATCGTCTTCTAGTCCGAGATACCATCATCTTAGACGGTGCGAATAGGCCGATTGGATCGCCTACGCTTCAAGAGTCCATGTATGGACACGCCATCGTGGGGACTTTGATCCTCCGAGGTCCTATGACCAAATCTATTAGTGATTTCTTTCTATCCGAGTTTTCCGCACTGCCACGATTAGGGGCTCGAGATTTCCGTAGCGCTGAAGCACGTGAGAAAGATGAAGCAATACCTCAATCTCCCCTCGAGCGTTGGCGAACTACCAGGTTAGCGGAGGAGAAAGATAAACAGATACTCTGGTCAGCCGCCAACGTGCGTGGTTGCATAGTAGTAAAATTTGGTGCTGCAACCGTTGAAGCTGCACGGAATTGGATAGGATCGATGCTCCTTCAAGAGGGTAGCATCGAGCAGCAGTTTGGCGAAGAAGCCCTGATGTGCATTCGATGAGACTCCGCGTCTATCCATTCGTCTTTTCATGCTTCTTGCATTTGTTTCCCTGCTGGCAGTTTGATTAGCGTTCAATCGCGATTATATAGGCAAATAGCCTTTAAATAGTCACCTCCTCTTATACGCGATACCTCAATTTCACATCAAGAATGTACTACCTAGAAATCATAAACCCAGGCACATATAGCACACCAAAATCATTAACCCTATTACCCAATTTCAATTGGATTAACTCTTGCTACAGGAGTATGCTCAAGCTAGTTTTCATAGCTTTTTACATGTATAAAATTATTTAACAAGCCTAGGAGGTACTTAAGGTATTTAAGGTACTTCCCCTTTTCCATGTGATATAGAAGGCAGAAATCAGGTGGCTGTCAGCTGCCAGCTGCCTTATTCCATACCCACAGCTCTAGGATGACTCAGGTACGGTCGTGCCCCACCAAGATTCCCTTCCGTAATATGTACGAAGTACATCATAGCAGGCCTTAGCTGCTTAGTTGAATTTAGCTAAAGGTTGCACTTACAAGAACTTTGCCCCACCAGAAACTTTTCCAATCAGTCTTATTCAAAAGGCATCAAATCAAAGGTCGAGTTCATATATAATAAGTTACATTCAAATACACCTTATTAGTTTGATATTTATCTCATTATCCAGAACTACTTCTCCCAAGCCTCATGAGATAGTAACAATGCCGCCTCGTGGTTCACGTGGTGGGAGAGGAGGGAGAGGAAGGGGAGCAGCCAGAGCCGGTCATTCATCATCAGATACCACAAATAGAGCCTCACTTGGCGATGCAGAATCACATCCCGCTGAGAGTTCATCACAACCCCAAACCTCCATAGAAAGCAGCGATATAGTGGTTATAAGCACACCTTCTGAAGGGACACCAATCGATAGCCCGCCGGTATCCGCCCTTCAAAGTGACCCTTCAGTTACCACGTCATTGAGACAATCGCAGACTCCTAGTGCTACGGCTTCACGGGCTGGTGGCCGATTCAGACCTAAGAACGTTCGGCGAGACGCTGCAGAACGAGCAAGGCTGGAACAAGAGAGAAACCGTGACTTAGCCGTCAAAATTAAAGAAGAGGAACGGCAGCAACGAGCAGAGGGCCGAAGGGCAAGACGAGGTCGAGGGAGGGGTGATCCATCACAGCGAGGATTTATCAGGAGAACAGTCACCGCTTCTGGCCCATTTTCTGCGATACCACAAGGTACGATTTTCCGATAACTCAGCAATACCCCATTGGATAACTAACTTGCTAACCTATAAATAGATATTGTGAAAGCGGGTGCGGGAGGATGGGGTTGGGGAGCTAATGGTGGTGCTTCTTCGTCAAAGGGTGGTTTTACCCCTCAGTTCAACGCGCTTAGATATCGGCCTAGACGAGAGAACGAAGATAGAGTCAATGTTGACCTTCTGAACGGGACTACGGGTTACGACGAGGAAGGAAATCCCCTCTATCAGCCTTCCCGTTTCACTAAATCAACTGGAAATCTCCCAGTCGGTCTTCTTAGAACCCACCATGAAGAGGACGAAGTTAAAGTTAAAACCACGGCGGAGCTTGAAGCGGAAGACCGTCAGTCCTCTGACGATGACGAACTATTCGTTACTCAAGCAGCTAAGGATCTACGCGAGATTGGCATGGAAGACGATAGCGAGGTATGGCATGCTGCTCCAAAGAGTCAAGTCAAAATCAAAGCAGAACCTGGTACGGAGCCGGAGGCCATGGACGTGGATATGGCCGATATCCCTGAGGCAGCCCAGATAAAAGCGCCTCCTTCACCAGAACTTAAGAAGAAACTGGCCGTGAACGAAGATAGTGCCGCGATTGCACAAAGAAAGCGAAAGGAGAAGGCGGCCAAGGACCCCGAAATCCTGCAAACTTTATACGACCTAGACGCTCAGTTGCAAACACTTAAATTTGACGACCCCCCTAGCGGTGAGAAAGAAGGCGAAAAAGATGAAGGGCAAGAAGACGATGAGGCTCCGCAGGGCCAGGAAAAAGATGATCAGATGTACCTCTTCCAACTACCTCCTATTCTGCCACCGTTGGTCAAGCCTACAGACGGTACAAATGGTGAAGAGCCAGAAGTCGCCGATCCTGCGCCTCGCGAGAATACGGGCCCGGCTACTACCAACAAGGTGAAGACGGAAGACGGCAAAGAGAAGGAGAAAGTGTACAATCCATTCGCAACTCTCCCGCCGGAGGGTGGTCTCATCGGCAAGCTCAACGTGCGTAAATCCGGCAAAGTGGAGTTTGATTGGGGGGGCACAATCCTGAGCTTGGGGATGGGTACGGAGACCGACTTTTTAACGTCGGCTATCATGATAGAGCAAAACATCGACCTGCAGAACCCCGAGGCGAGCACTGGGTTCGCCTGTGGTATGGGCCAGATCCTTAACAAGTTCGTACTGGCACCTGTGTGGGACGAAGAGGAGGATTGGGATCCTAGTCTTGAGGGCATCGACGGCCTAGATCAATGATTTTTGACGCAGTGATTACCCTTTGTGGATACACTATGTAGCTTCTTCGCCAAGCGCATTCAAGGAGGCTATGGATTAAGTAGGTACTTCATAGCCAGCTAGTGTGAAGCTCAAGGCGACTACATAGACGTATCGACGTTCTTGGCTAGTTTTTATTAAGGCTTCAATCATGTAGCTAACAAAAAATCCCGGCAGCCTGGTTAGTAACCTACCCAGGCAAAGGAAACATTAGTTTTGATACCCCAGCCACTTTCTATCATAACAGCCAACCCCAGTTCTTAGAGACCGCGCAAGCTACGCGAACCACATACATACTATGTATGACTCTTCCACAGTAGGGAGAACCCATCCGTGCAGCCTCGTAGGTACCTCAACCGTCAGTTACCCCGGTTCTTACTAGTAGGAGAATTATGTTCAATGTAACGCTAGCCTCACCGTCCGTCGCGGGTTTGCCGGGAATCAGCTTCTCTAACGCTCGGCGCGTCCAACGTCTAATGTTAAACTATAAGATATACATAAGATAAGAGATAGATTTCCTAAAGCCACCAACTAGTAACGAGAAAGGGTCTCCTATGTACCTAATATATTACACACTTCTCTTAAAAAGGGAGACCAACAGCCCAGCTGCTCATTAATTCACATTACATTATCTAAACTCTCCACTCATGCACAGCTAGCTCGGTGGCTGACCACATAAGTTGACCTAGAAATATTATACCTACCTTAGCTACCTAACCTATATTATGATGATGCTAATATTAATGAAAATTACATACGGTAATTTTACTCTTGAATTCAGACCTGCCGATCCCAGCTACGCCGCCGTAATTCGGTCAAGGGGCCAACACCAGATTCCAATTCATTCCACCGTGAAATCAGAACCAAAACACAGTTATCGGTAATGGAATATGCTAGGCTAGAGAGGTGTACGACACTCCCATCGATTAAAGCCGTCCTTAGGAGTGCCGTTATCCTTCGGTACACGCAGTGTGCTATTAGATACTCGAAGGACTGGAGGGATAGCTACCTAATATAGTCATAGGTATAGACATTCGGATAACCTGATTGCCTCTCATAAATATCGTCATTCGGTCGTCGGTAGTATATTATAAATAAGCTTTCACTCGCTACATATATAGGTACCTACACAGAGCAAATCCCCTATTATAAACTTCCCCAGAAGCCGCCTGGTCTTCCTCCCGGGCGCTAATTACCCCAGCATCTCTCGCGAGGTCTCCTCAATAGGTAGTCACCTTAGCTAGAAAGGCCTCTTGCCGGTAAATTTACCCTAAATCCTCCAACGCCTAACAACAACAACAACAATAATAATATAACCCTAAGGTGGCATAATAGCCTGCCCATATATCCCGTATATTGTTTTGTAGAGATATTCAAGGCACGATAACCAGCCCATAGCCGAGATTGCTCTTCGATGACGAGGAAACTTCCCTTCCTTTTCACCCGTGAATCCCCTTAATATTTCTACAAATTTGTTCCCCAGTGGCCCAGCCCCCGCCATGAAGCCAACCTATATTTCAGCCTTTTGGGTATGTCCCGATATAATATCCATTTACACATCTAGAAGAATCGAAAGGGGAGTGAAAAAACAAGTCGACGCTGTGGGTATTCTCGTATTGAGTGTCATAGTCGTCGTCTCAAGGCGTTGTACATTGTAATCCATGTTAGAATTCGATCGCGCGGGTTCACCTTTGGCGATATGTGGGTGGTATCGGCAACGGCTTCGTTAACTGAATTGAGTTCTTAATGCCGTTGTTTTGGGATTGAACGCGGTTGAGTTCGAAGGATCCATCGCTCGACGATGATTGTTCTGCTAGCCACGTCTCGTCGCGTCTATAAGCTCCCATGAACATCATAGGTGTCGTAGGCGTCGGTGTCGTGTTACCTTCGATAATATACATCTCACTCTTTATATCTATCCTTCTGGATCCACTTCCCACGTACTCTTGCCGTCCATCGTCTTCTTCGATGGGTGCTTCATTTACTTTTGACATGTATGACGGCCGAGATCGATGGCTCCTACCAGCCAATGTATCGGCGTCTGAGATCGATCGAGAGCGCCGAGGTATGCTCGGAAGCATTGTGGTATCGGATGATGCTCGAGACCGAAAACTCTTGCTCGACATGCTTCCAGCATCTGATAACGACAAAGACCGCTGGATCTTGCCACCAAACGATCCAGCGATTGGTGAGCGCGACTTGGAACTCTTCGCATAGCCGGTTTCGATATCTACGAGAGTAACATCGGTAGACCCAAATGCCGGCATCTTATTCGATCGATTCGTACGCGACGTCGGATGACTATTGTTAAACGGATTCGTTGGGCGACTCTGTCCACTAGTGCCACCGAACCCCTTGATCTTCCATAGCCTAAGAAGGGGCCTAATAGTAACAAGGCTCGAGGCGACAATAGCTACTCCAGGTTCGATCAACGTCCAAACCATCGCATCAGTGCCAGCATCTACAAAGATAGCCAGTCAGCATACATGCACAACAGCTTCTATATTCAAAAATAAGGAACTCGTAATAAAAGCTAGAGACTTACGCAATATATCTGCCATATCAGTGAGATCGGCCAGAAATTTGAGTCGGACGAGCGTAGCGACGCTTGCGAAAACACCTAAACCCAAAACCACGACCACTGTCATTTTAGCTTGTATAGTCATCTTAACGCTCCAGAGCATGGGAATCGGCAACAGTGCGTATAGCCAGTCGGACAGGATACTCATAACACTGAGTGCGTAAGCAGCGTTAACAATCTCATCGGCCGAGACACATCGAGCGTTAGGGTCCTTCTGAAGAATTGTGTAATCCCATTGAGCAGCGACCGGATTACACTGAAATATATTCCAAAAGAACAAGACTATGCTCCATATGCCAACGATAACGATACTCGCGTAGAGAGTATACCTGTACCTGTTTTGCGAAGCGAGGCGAAGCAGGAAGATACCAATACTAAGCTTGATCAGCCACATGTTAAGGACGTATGTTGCCGTAGCCAACGCCTGGTATTTCAAGGCCTCGATCTCGTTATGCTGGTCAAGCGATTGGTTATGCCTCCCTAGCCCATCCCGAACCCCCATAAGAATGAGCGCACATGATACTGTGAAATTGGCCTATTAGGATTTAGCCTAAGTCCAATAAATCTAGCAGCCAATATCGAATATATAACCTACTTGAGCAGCAAGCATCAACCAGTCATCCCATTGGAAGCCGTTGGTTAACTTAGCACGGACAAACGACCTTAGAGAAACAGATAGCCAGGAAAACGTCATCATAGTAACGGCGGTAGCCACCAGAGCACCGCCGTTGCTGTCTGTCGGCGCGTTTGGGTCCTGGGCTGCCATGATAGATACCGTCTACCAGGCGCTAAGGAGAGAAGGACTAAAAGGAAACGAAAAGAAGAGAAGAAAGGAAAGAAAGACCAAGATAGAAAGAGACGTTTGCAGGACCGGCCAATATGTAGTGTATGTATCATCGAAGAAAATGGTAAAATGTGACCAGCACTACGGAATGGCCTTGTGGGGATGGGAACAATGCGCACTTAGCCAGACTAGACCACTCTACGGGTCTTATGGAGCATTGGGATAGATATGTAGTGTTCTGTACCATATTGTAGTATGGTAGGCTACGTAGTACATGAGGTCGAAGATAATGCGTGCCATCTCGGGTAACCCCGTCTTGGAGAACGAGCATGTCATAAGAGACCCCTGGAGGAGTAGTGTGCATACTAATGTATGTAGGTACTGAAGCAAGTCGCTCATCATCATCGCGTATTGCCTATCCAGGGTAATTTGACTGGGTGTAGCCGGGGGCCTAGGAGGTTTCTAAGATCGTCAGATGTCCGGTGCTATGTACCCCGGGTGAGAGCCGAAGCTATGTAATGTGACGGTACGAGAATGCGGAGACATGTCACATGAAGACTGCAGCTGAGAGAGGATGAGACTACGAGCCTCAAACCCATGTCTTCCTATGCAGAGCCTTGTAATAATGGACCCGACCCCGACGACAAGGAAGTTCATGCATCTTTATCAACAGGGCAGAGTGCTCGAGCATTGCGGATCCGGTGCCTTGACATGCACCTGCGTATGTATGTCATGTGAAATACATCAAGGGCAGGTCGCTCTCACCAACGTCTTGTTGAAGCTCAACCGGAAGAGCGCTGTTGGACCTGCGGCCCCGTCCGACGTAAAAACGAGCGATAAGAATCTCGACAAGGAATACGATATTCTAAAGTGCCTAAAGGCCCTACTCAACAACAAATATGGCGCTGACGATGCGCTCGCCCATCAGCAAGTGGTCGTGGCTCTCGTCACGTCGCTCATATCACCGAGGCTTACGACACGAACCTACGTACGCCTTGTACGGATATTAGTTCTTATTGTTCTTATTGCTCTTCTTTGCAAGTTGGTTCTTCTATGTAGGCTCCAAAGGCAACCAGTAGTAAGCAGAAGATAAAAGAAATAAATGAAAGATGTTGATGTTGTTAATTGACGAATTAAAGTATAGCATTCCGTACCTAAAAGAAGAGGGGGTTAACTTACTGGTTACCTACATGTAGTCTTACCTTAGGTACCTAGTCTTAGTCCTTGTTGCATATACTGGATATGATACTATATATGAATGTATTGTATATATTAGGTAATGTTACACACATTTGAGTTGGAGTTGGTGCGATTTAGTGCGATGGATGGAGTCGATCCTCATCATCTTGAATACAACACAAATTCTCCGAATTGTGCGAGACATCTCCCCTTCCACTTTGGCAACTTACGGCACGCGACTACATACACTAGGCAATAAACTAACAGCAGGAGATCCTACATACATGTAGGTATATATGTACGCATTGCATGCATAGTACATGCATAGGTACAATACGTATGCGAGTAACCTCTCAAGATTGTGTACCTACTATAGTAAACACTAACAAACGAGCCCAACTACTCGGATATCCCCCCTCCCCGAAGGAATGCCAATATCAAAGCTAGAAAAGCCTAGAACTAACGACTCGCTAGTGTATATCAAACGAGAAGCTCACGATTCTTACTATTGACCACTAGGATGGGGAATATACCCAAAACTTGTTAGTTATGTAGGACCCTTTTGCTAAGCTCATAGAACTATCACGACACTAGCAGAACCAAGGTATCTTTTTTAGCCGGGGCAGCCAGGGGCATTGCACCGCCTACATATGTACATGCGTTCGCTGTGGGTTTCTTCAACCCCTGGTCTCAATTTTTTGCAGTCCGGCAACTGACGATCCGGGATTAGAATGGGTATAACGGGTACCTCTTATGCTGCTACTAGCATTCACTTCGGTTAAGCAGATCAGCAGAATACTTCATCGATCATAGACGATCTATGAAGCAGTAGCTTTGCTGCATGACTCTAAGCTGAGAATATTCAAATTTCAATCTTCTAAAGAGAGAGTCTTGGTGGTAGAACACGAACGGGAACGGACGCGATGGTTTGATGATGTCTACCACGTTATCCCATATCTTGGAACCCTAAACCATATCAGCACTCCCTATCACATACCCCGCATGTTTCATCTTTTTCAAACATCCTTGAGGACTTTGCATTTGGGATACCTATCTGGCTGTCATGTAGCAGGCAGTGATGTCTACACTATCGGCGAAAGATAGGCTGAGGTGACCCCAAATACATACCTAGCATGGGGGATCATGGTAAGGGAGGAGAGGGTAGGTTGACGTCTGAGAAAGGGTTTCCAGGAAGCTTCTATTGCAGTTCATCGTCCTAATGCATGTTTCACAACTCTCAGCCTTGTTTAGGGTATGGTATCCAGGTCGTGACGGGGGAGGGTCCTTCGTCCCAACCAGCGTCGACGACATTTCGAATCGGGTAAGAGGCTCGCAAGGTGCCAGTAAGAAGTCTCCTTGGAACAATCCACTACACGTTTAGTTTAGCGAATCGGATGATTCGTCACGCCTTGGGTTTAGAAAGCCCAGAGTCTGGCTCGGGTCCACAACCACATTTTACCAATAGCGGCTAGTCTGTGCCGTAGACTCGGAATTCGTGAAGTCGGCCACGATGGAATCACAAATCTTGCAAGCCACACCAGCCTGAGAGTCATTGGGTGCTTGACCTAGGTACCGACATCGCATTTCGATATTATGTTAGTTACAATGAAAAGAGCTGGACTTTAGACCTTAACACTGGCGTCATCCCACGAGAATATGAAAACCTTCCTTTCTTAGCCAATACGACCGAGGTCTCAACCAGTCGGCTCCATTTTCCAGGTTCGATATTTCGGTCCGCCGATGGGAAAAGATGATTCAGGGATAAGGTCCGCCCGTTCCACCCATCTATACTCCGCCCTCAAGCTCTGTCTGCCCGCAATAGTCTAAATAGTTGGAAGCAAAAGGCGGTAGTGTATGCAAGATATCGGCTCTATTCTCCGGATCAGCATTTACGTCACCCTCCGTTACAACGACACTACCTCCAAGAAAAATTGTCACTCGCGTATAATTGGCCAGTATGGATCAATCCAAACCAGTTAAGTAAGTCAAAGTGACCAGTCATTCATATTGAATTGATGTTGGTTCATAACCTTCTCTCATCTAGAGACACAATCCAAATCGCGTAGATAAATCGTTGCATAAGGACAGAAAAACTGCAACGTGTCGTTAGACTCTTCCGGTCACAGTTTCACTGCATTCGCTTCGAGCAATTGGCGAATAGAAAAACAGATGCTGCAGTTTCGAATAGTAACATCACAGCGGTACTTGTATGCCAGTATGCATGCGAATTGGAGACCAACATAGCCAGCCTCCTTCCTTCTAGGTTACATAGATTATGCCCAGCAGGAATTCCCGTGAATAGTAGCATTGAGCGAGAAGAGAAAACAGAAGGTTACGAAACCTCTTGTTACGCAATCCCATAAATCCATCACATAAATAACCTGTAAGGGATAAGGGAGATAGAAGTATACCGGATAAAGTATTATAGCAACACAAAAACAGAGTCATATGCATTTATATGCATTTAAAGACTGATATGTACTAAGAGCACGCATTGAGACGAACGTACAAACGTATTCCCCTCATGCGCCGTAATCCTAGCATCAATGCCTATCGCAAAATGCTTCCTCCCAAGTATCATAGCTTGTCGGCCTATTGGAATAGGGTTTACTCATGGCGTCGTCGCTCAACTATACCGTCCATCAGTACGGCGCACACGAGCTGCAACGGCTAGGGATCTGGGACCTCGACGTTGCTGATAAAACTCGAACTAAATATTGGATCGTGTAAATCTCACTCACTCACTCACTCACTCCGCATACCTACCTAACCTAATCTACTCGGTATATGTAAAAGTACCTACCCAAGGCAACACTCACTAACACGCGCCACGTTTCCCGCAGCTAGATTCATTCACGGCGGCGCATGGCGCGACCCTCGCGTCGCGCACGACACCTTCGCGCCGGTCATAACGCGCTTCCTCGAGAGCAGCAGTAATACCGCCGCCGGATCTACCGGTAGCAGCAGCATCCCCGTCGCCGCCTTCGCCTCCCTCGATTACCGCCTGAGTCCGCACCCGGAGTTCCCGCAGGACCCGGCGACTACGCCGCCGGACCGCTTCCGCGGCGCCAAGCACCCGGATCATCTCGACGACGTGCGCTCCGCGCTCGCGTTCCTGCAGAAGCGGTACGGCTTCGGGAGCAGGTATGTGCTTGTTGGACACTCGGCCGGCGGGTGTCTTGCGTACCAGCTGTTAGCGGGATTGTCCAGGATCGAAGACGTCGAGGTACAATTCCCCGCTGCTGTGTTCGGCGTCGAGGGGATCTACGATATGACGGGCTTGAACGCGCGGTTCGCAGGCGGGTATGCGGGGTTCCTAGAAGGGGCTTTCGGGCCGCAGGATAAGTGGGATGAAGTGGCGCCGATGAAGTGCCCGGGGAGCTATGGCGATTGGTACCCTGGCGGGCTGGCTGTGCTGGGGCACTCGGTGGACGACGAGCTGGTGGATATGCCGGAGGCGGATGGGATGGCGGAGAGGCTGAAGAGGGATGGTGTTGAGCTGTTGCTTGTGAAGGATCTTACGGGGCCGCATGATGATGCTTGGCAGGATGGTAGAGGGGTTGCTAGGACAGTGTTGAGGGTGTTGGATATTCTACGGGAGAGGGCTAGGTAGTTAGGAGACGGTAATACGAGGATTGACTATAGTATATATGATTTAACGTGATAAAGGTCAAAATTTTAGCGTATTTAAAGGTATGGGATATAAGTGAGTGAATAATATTCCGCTAATAAATCATATTATCCTAGTTCCCCCATAGACTTCCCAGCTACCGTCCGTCGTAGCGGTAGGTCCGACTTACTATGCTGTTCTAACTTAAACAATGTTAATAGATGAAAGATCGCTGTTCTGTACAGCTCATCAGATTAGTATTAGGTGATAGGTGATATAAATATCTTCATATTTGCCCCTGAGACCCTTATCATCATTCACTTGTTATACTCTACTAATTCAACAGGTATACCTCAACATCTAAGTTGCCAATTTCTCCTATAATGCAAAGATCCTGCTGGTATAAACACACTTTGAAGCGATGAAACCCATTTTCGAGATTTGTGCTGTAAGAATATAGCAATTCTCGTTGTGTTCTTCTGGGGGCTAGACGCGACGTATATTCTAATGCGTGATATTTAATCAAAGTGCAGTAGAGGTAGCTAGGAGTCCGACTCGAGGAGACTGATTTCTACATCTACCTATCTACAGACACTCACTCAAATCACCAGGGGTTAGTTATAATTGTTCCTTCCGTTCCGCTTAATATATCCGCCCCCCTTGGCTACAAGACTCCCTTCAATCACATTTCTAACTATTTATTAGACCATGTGCCTAGCTGGGCTAGGTAAGTTATGATATAAAGAATTCCTTTTATCATATAGGATATCTTGGACGGGGCTCCTTATCCCCAAGCAAAATACTCCAGATTGCTGTATACATTCTGGACACTCAAATCCTAGGTAAGTATTGGGGACTATTACGCAGGTAGAGATAAGGGGGGACTACCTCGTTTTGTTTCTCACCCAAGAAGACGAGAAGCAACTTTCCATTATACGAATTATCCTAAATACCTAATTGCCAGTTGTTAAACATATAACAAGCCAGTATATTTCGCCCCCTGGGAGCTATATCGCAATAATCCTAATAACAAATTTCACCACCCCTTAAACAAAACAGAAAAACACGTATTATACTGACTGCTTTATTAATCCTCCATAGAGTGCATGGGCCTGCTATCTTGTCTACAAAGTACCCAGGTTGCCTACATCCTTTGCAACCCTTAACGCTCGTATCAAGGATCCCTCGCCTACCAACACATCCTCATACAATCTCTGATATATTACCTCCCAGGCCAATATCTTTAGTATCCTACCTAAATACCTACCTAATCAACATTCAACACACACCACACCATACCACACCACGAAACCTGTGTACCTACCAGGTAGTCCTCCCTTCCATAAACCCCAATATCTACCACCCCCTAAAAAGCAACCACATAAACGCAAGCCCACAAGTAGCCCGCATACCATGTCTCGGACGTACATACGCATTAGGCGCGGTCGATATTAACTCGCAATTAATAGGCGCGATAACCGCAGGGTGGCAGACTCACGCACATAGTGACATATATTGCTTGCATACGCGCCGGAACGCCACTACTCCGCGTATCCCGTTTTGGACGAAGCGAGGAGAGGGGCGGCAGAAGAGGGAAGAGGACGTGGTATTATGCAAAGGAATGAAGTAGGTAGGTAGTTTTACCATAGAATCGGGACGGCGTTTATCGTATGTATCGTTCGTCCGTAGCGGTAAAAGAAACCCCTAACTATTTGTAACTCACTGCGAAGCAATATACTATCAGAAGATCTTATTGTTTTGCGCGTGTTTATGGGGTAGTTATATTGCGTTACGTTGAAGTTCCGTACTTTCGCGTCGTCTATTCTAGGTTAAATATAGTTCTACAACGACGATCGTATCCAATCCCATCCAGTCCATCCTCTGCCTGTAGCGCCACAGTTCTCTAAGAGGTAACCTTAGGTAGTCTACCAGTTGCGCGCAACACGCATATTCGAAAACGCGTAGTGACGCGTTGTAAAAAGTGCTAACAATACCAAAAGCGCCCAGAACTGCCCGTATGCCAGTGATCACGCGATATAGCGGAAATCTGGGTGTCTGTACCCTAGATCCGCCTTCTCTTCTTCCGTCAAGCCCACGAGCCGGCTGTCCCGGCCACCGCGGGCCCGTACACGATTCTCCCACAAGCAGTAGGCGATGCCGCCGGTCGAGAGAAGCAGGGCAAAAATTTGCGCAACGAGATTGATCGTGTGGCCGATGGGGAATGAGGGCCCGTCGTTGGGCAGATAAGCCCAGACAGCCAAGATACCACCCATGGTACCCAGCGTGACAATCCAGCTACTAGATACGGCTCGCACTGCCGGGCCAGCCGCGTTATTGAGACCCCAAGACAAGAACCCGGGCCCGCCGGGAAATGCGCCGACGGCGCAGAGGTAGACAGCGGCGTACTTGAGGTGGTTGCCCGAGCCCCACCGGAGCATCGCGAAGCCCGTAATACCGAGGAACGTGAAAACAGCTAGGTAGATGCCGCGCATCCTCGTCTTGTCGCTAATGAAACCGACGCCGATGGCGATCAGCGAGGCGGCAACGTACACGGGAACAGTGTAGTACTGCGCAGTCAGTGACTCCCATCCCAAATCTTTAAGGAGAGTGGGCATAAAGACGGAAAGACCCTGAACAGTAACGTTGATAGAGAAGAACCCCGCGGCGCAGATATAGTTATTGATGTTAAGCAGCGCGCGCTTAACATGGCGTGTCTGTACTTTCTCATTAGGACTGGCTTTGTGCTCGAGGCGAAGTCGTTCGGAGGCGATCCACTTCTCGCGGTCTGTAAGGACCCTCGATGTCTCGGGGCTCTGCGGCAAGATGACGGGAGCAAACGCGGCGAAGAGAATGGTGATAATACCCTCGAAGAAGAAGATATTGCGCCATGTGTGCAATCTCGAGCTAGCAATTCCCCAGTCGGGGATCTGCGAGAATCCTGCGGCCAACAGTCCACCGAACGCGCCAGCAAGCGATGCAGCCGAAACGTAAATTCCAATCCTAAAGTATAGTTCTTCCCTCTTGTAGAAGGAACTGAGGAAGAAGGCCAACCCAGGCATGGTTCCGCCTTCGAAGATACCCAACAACGCACGAACGGCGCATAACTGCTCGTACGTCCTCACAAAAGCTGTCGCTACCGACACAGCGCCGAACCCAACAACCAATCCAGGAAGGTAGAATCGCGGACCGACACGTTTTAAGATGATGTTAGACGGTACCTCGACGGTCAAGTAGACGATGTAGAAGATGCTCGTTGCGATGTTGAATCGGTATCCGACAAGGTTCAGATCCTCTTGCATTCCCTGGATACGTGCATTTCCTATGTTTATTCTATTCCTCTAGTTAGCATTGACAACAGCCCTAGCGGTTCTGGGAGCGCCGTACCGGTCAAGAAAGCAGAGAAGGTATAAAAGAGTGACGGTTGGTACTAGCTGCCAGTCCAGCTTTCTGCGAACAGCGGTTTCTTCCTCTCGGGTCCAGCCAGGTGCCTCTGAGGAGCCTTGGCTCTTGGTTTCGAGCGCGAGCGCCTCAGCCTGGTCGACATCGCTTTTCTCGTCTATGGTCCGTATCGCTGCCATGGTGACTGACTAACTGTATGGGCAGTTGAGTGAAGTCGGTGAGTGACGCAGAAAAAACGGCGAGAACGCAGAGAAGACAAAGGCAAGCAGGTCCCGTGGACTTTCAAACTTGTTTATAATGGATTTCTTGTTCTTAGGATTAAGTCTGAACAATCCACCCATCCATCCATTCGGTCTGGGGTGCTTCCCAGTGGCTCGGAGGAGAGAAGAGGGTCCAGAACCTGGATATGCACTTTCGGCAAATCAGCTACAGGATTTGATTGAGTCGTTATTAAACACCCCGGCCTCGCCTAGACGGATATTCAACTCTACTTGGCAAGAAGCAACGTCCTGGGGTTAACAATGCCTGGTTGCTGACGGACGCTACCCCGCGAAATGGTTGGTCCTAAACTCCTTGGCCCTGCTTCTCTTCCACAGATCTTACTCCGCAATCTTCGGCAGAAGACATAGCTGCTTGAAACCAGTTTCAACTATACTGATCACCGGTAGTCGTCTATTTTCTATCTAGTTGATAGACTATCGAGCGACTAGGTGCGGCTGAGTACGGAGGTAGAAATAGCACCGATAGACAACGGGTCGTGGTCTCGGCTGGTACCTTCATGCTAGACATCGTGGCTGGAAGGGTGACGTTCATGGCACTCTTATCCAAGACTTTTGCGTACGCCTGAGTCTTGGCAAACATGTTCGCTGTCAGGTGGCAGGGTCCAACTCTCATTTAATTGATTGTTAATACATACGTTAATACTACCATGCCCGTGAGTGGCACGGATGCTGCAGCTGTACATAATATCCTACTACAGGCTGTAAGCAGCGTTGGAAAGAAGGGTGGTGGGTATTATAGTGGTAACCCCTCAAGCCACGATGGCGAATTTATTATATTGCTGTTACTATTAAGTGGTGGTAGTAGTAGTTAGTAGTAGCAGTAGTAGTTAATTGTGAGGGGTCTTCGAGATGGTGGTTGTTAGGGGTTGTGTGTAAGAAAGATTAATGATTGATGGAAGCACGAATGGAAGAATTCCGGACGGAGAAGTTTGGGGAAGATAAGACCCCGCTTGTGTCTTAATTGACTACACTTTCCCCTGATAGGAAATATAGCAGGGATATAAGCTGCTCCATTTAACATGATACCTTACCTATTAGGGTTAAGTTAATTGGCATGCATGTGGGTAAGACGCCATGTCAGCAAGCTCAGCAAGCCACAACGATTGGACGTACATAGTAGCAGGTAGCTTTTTGGCTTACTTCATCCGTAAAGCCGGAATCCAATGAGCGCCTCTGATTTCATCATCGAATTGGCTTTGCGACGGTTTGTGGGGTTGGAATTAGCAAAGCATAAAAGTTCAAACTTCTATCTGGTAACTAGCTAATATAGTAACTAACTAATACATAATATAGCAACTCGTGATATCATACAGTAGGGGGTTACCTACTATCTGCGCAATTGTCATGTAATTGATATCTCTGCTACTTACCTCTGCTTGATAATAAACAACTAACTCTCCATGATACATACGATACCCTCTCAACATGACGCAGACATAGGCAACATGAGCAACAAGTTACAAGTATCACCGGCGTAGGATAGGGATGCGACAAGCTTTCTTCCCACGCGCATCCCAATACGACCCAACCTCCGCATGTACATACATATATATAATAAACGGTAGGTTCGCAACCCGCATTGGTTATGCAGTACCGCCGACCGAATGCACAGAAAGGCCGCGGTCGCATAATCTATGTCTCGTGCGACCGGACCTTATCGAGATCCTCAAGGGCCATCCTACAGTTACACTATATACATAACTCCCATCTTTTGGTATCGATGTATTAGTTAAAGCTTATAAATTCGTATAGCGGAATCGAAGTGGCAACATACGAGAATGAGGAGGGTAGTATATTAGAACTTACTTATATACAGTATCACTAAAGTAATGGATTTAACCAGCCATTTATCTATTTGTATGTCAACTGTAGGTAGGTAACAGTACTTACTTACGAATCGCCATGTCCTGGATCGGGGTTTAGATTATAGAAATAACCAATAACACTTGGATGCTTATCACGTTGTTACCCTGTTGCCATTATATAATTATGTGTTAAGGAATATTAAAGATGGATTGCTAAAGAATGTGGCACCTAAAACTTATATGTACTAACGAACCCACATACGAAGATCTGATACCGTATTCTAGTTAGAGCGTGTTATCATGCATCAAGATCTACATGAATGACCCGTTTCTACGATTTTGACCTGATGCGCTTGTGAAACACTGAAATATTTTATAGGTAGATCGATCTAAGTCCTAATCATGGAACCTATAGATATATTAGAATAAAATATTTATTATATTATATCGGCTCCGTACGAATCTAAAGTAAAAAAAAGGAAAGTCATAACTCGTAACCCCAATCTACTCCTCAAGCCCATTGCAAACCTTTTCCGCTTCCCTTCCACCCCTTTTTTTTTCTTCCCGCCGAAGCCGAATACCGAGAAGTGTCCATAAACACCACCCTTCTATCTCTACATCATCGTAGCAGAGTTACCATTATAGCGGGGAATGGCGTGAGACGTAAAATGTAACTCCCAAGCCATACCCATATCCCATTACTGTTCATACAGCCCGGCGATAAAGCAATAACAGTGTCGCCGGCGCATTAATCTATACTTTGATCATTAACTTAACGCCCGAGATCTTATACCTAGCTACGGCCAAGGTAACTGCTCCGAGGATTGTGACCAAGCCAGCCCAGACCTGAGCCCATAGGTATTGGCCGCCACAATAGTCGATAATCGCACCTGCAGTAGGGGGACCAGCGACCGTCGCGAAACCAAGTATCGTACAACACATGCCGAACCTGGTACCCATCTTTACAGGATCCTTAGTCAGACTGGCCAGACCGCTGGCGAAGGCTCCCTGAGCCGCGTTGTTCGTGATACCGAAGACGATCGCGAAGACGTACATAGTGGACGGCGTGTTGATGGCGATCCATGCGAAGAAGGCGGCAGCTAGGGTGATAGTCGATAGGATAAAAGCATTAATAGGGCCTAGGTAAGTGTCGGCAAGGTACCCGATGATTGGTCGAGTTGGTATACCGACTGCGTTCATGATAAGCAGCAGTGAAACGGCAGACGTAGGTGTAAAGGAGGCGACTGTAATAGCGTATGTGTTGACCTAGTCATACAGGTGTTAGAAAATTTGGTTTCTTGATTATAAACCTTAACCCATATGGTATAGGACTTACATAAAAGTAACCGAAATATAAGGCCCAGTAGACCAGGAATGCTCCTGCAACGAAGAGCACGTAAGGGGGCTCTTTGAAGGCGGCCCACTCCACCACGGGGCCAGTTTTCTTGGGTAGACGACGTGGCTGAAGAAGTACACTCATGACCATAACCATGAACAGAGCGACAAATCCTGCACAGCGGACGGACCAAGCAAAGCCGATCTTAGGTATGAGATATTGGACTGTGGCAGGGAAGATTATACTCCCTGTTCCGGTACCAGCTGTAGAAAGCGTTAGGGCTAATGCGCGCCTCTCCTTGAAGTACGACGCGACGATGGTGATGGTAGGCATATACATCAGACCTAAACCTAGACCAGTGCAGACTCCCTGAGAGAGGAAGATCTGCCAGTATTCAGTGGCAAGACTACTCATGAAAGTGCCTAACAAAGCAAGGAAGGACCCGCCGAGAACCGTCTCTCGCGCATATCCTGCATCCGCTAGCCGTCCAGCTACGGTGCAGATCAAGTTGTTCAGGAAGATCTGGACGGACCCGATCCACGAGATTTGCGATGCAGGAAGCTTAAGTGATTCGGTATAGTAAAGCTGATATATTCCAAAAGCTGCACCGTAGCCGCAAGCCATAGCGTTGATTAAATGGCAAGCTACTACTTGCCGCCAGGCGACAGAGCCCCCGTCCGGGTAGTCAACTTCATCGTCGACGCTAGGCTTCGGCGTAGCGCTTTCGTCGGGATGAGTGAGCGATACCTGACTGTTGGACAGAGGAGTAACGGGCAGGGGAGTAACGGTTACTGCATGATGTGTCTCTTTGACTTGTTCGACAGAGACCATGATAGGCAAAAGATATAAGAGTTTGTGGCTGGTTGAGATGCCGAAGAAGCTCGATATATTGCTAAACTGAGAGGAAGATGACAAGAATGATAATCATGATGGTGAACTTCACGATGCGGCCCTTCATATACTTACTAGAACCCTTCAAAATTTTCTAGCACCCAATATACCCAATATACCCAACGGAACATATTACCTAGCAAAATCTCACGATATGGCCACGATATTGCAGGGAGGTCAAGGGCCCGGACCCCAACGTCCGTTAACGGCTGCGTGGGCTTGTCATGGAATTTCCATGTGGAGTAAAGCGCATAAGGGACGACGGTCTGGCCGCCCTCCCAGCGTAGCGCAAGTGTGCCATCCCCAAGACACGTTCCTTACCCATCGTGAACGTTGGTAGATCCTCTCACATATGTCAGCGAACCGGAAGCTTGCGCGCCGCCACGGAAACTTCGGGGGGGTCTCCAGCGTGATGATAACAAACGCGCGTTGCACATATTGCACAATATCACGAGATGGGTGTCTAGGTGCCTAGGGCCAGTAGCTCATTACCGAAAACGCACCGACTGGAGCACAACAACGGTGAAGAAGGAATCTAGCCTGCTTCTAGTCCCCATCGCCATCTCGATAGGGTCTCGGTAGGATCCTCAGTTGGAGCTTTTCAGTCATGGACCGTGGGCTGGGCATCAATTCCCGAAAAACACTATTTTCTCCCCTTTCCCGGACCAAAGCTTAACGAGGTTGGTATCGTGATATTGCCATCCGCATATAGAGACACGAGGGAAGAGGAAAAAAGATGAGTGGAGAAGGATTTTTTTTTCTTTGGGCTGCAAGTGGGCGACGGTGAAGGATTTGTATGAGAAAAGAAGCCTTTCGAAACGCTCGAGACGGAAGTTGATCCAAGCCGCTTTTTCTGATCTAGTGCCAAGGCGGCTAGCTGCCAGGGGAAAACTAAACTAATCTATAAAAGGAATAGCGGATCACCGATCTAGTTTAACTCAACGTCGCACAAACCCCGGAATTTTTTTGACTGGCGGTAACTGCCGAATGCGCAACCAATCACAAGCTTGGATTTGGTCCTTTAGGTTCTTATTTTAGGTCCAGAACGACGCCGCTTTAGTTTAGGTCTGAACCCCGTCCGACTTCTCCTTTCGACCTTCGATGCGAGCCACGAACATGTCAGATGCGGTCCATTAAAAAATAAATAAATAATATTAAGTTTTATATGGGATGATGTTTGATAGTCTGAAGACTAAAACATGGCACTTGTACAGTCTGATACACTTTTCTTTCACCCATAAACATGCACTACCTGGTTTAGGTACCTATATATAGGTACCTAAGATAGACTATATATACTACACGCGTCCGCCGAGACTTCAACGACGATCAGTCTATCAATTACTTTACAAATGCGCTCCCGCATATCTACGTTAGGTACATATACGTATATGTACGCCTATTAATATATACCATTTCGTAGTTATAAGCATCGTTCATATTTGCCGCCAAGGTTTTCATGATATTTAACTTTCATTTCCGCTAGCTACCTAGCGATAGAGAACAGTTAAGGAAAAGAGAACACACAATGCGAAAAGCTTCAAAACAAGTATGGACCGCCAAAAAATATAGGAGAAGCAGGATAAACCCGTTTGAAAACACAATTTCCCACCCCCCCGTACGGCTACCAAGTCCGGCCTTTCGTACGCCCTGTGATCCGCTGACAGTAGGACATTTGCCATGTATCCCTCGCCCTCGAGCAGCGGACTCCTGTAACACTCCGGTTTTTTTTGTTCTCCTTGCTGCCGTTCTTCCATCTTCTCCCTTCTGAAACGCACCTGGATTACCTTTTTCCAAAGCTCACTTTCTTATTTTTGAGCCAATGGCTCGGCATAGTATCTTGTAGCTGAGGTTGGTGACGTTGCGAATGATGAACCGACAAGCAAGTACGATCCAACGCCAATAACCCCCACGCAAGATATTGTACCTGGCGTTCCGTGTTTGATAAAAAGGAGTGTAACGGCCGCGAGGCCCATATTAAATACCTGTTTCCTCTACGCCTCTTCCAATCCTAGTAGGAATAAAACTCCGATGAAGAGTAACAAGACACCATACCATGTCCGCCTCCCTCCTTAGATATCGCATAGTTTTACACTAGCGTAAATGCAAACGCCGCGTTTTTGCTATAGTTTAGAGCAGCGCGGTGTTGAGCATATAGACGTATCCCATCAGCGACTATATTTTGTGACTGAGGCTGATAGATACGATTCTTAGTACTTAGGGTGGAAGTGTAATTGAGAAAAAAGCGGCACCTGTCGGTAGATTTCGCAAATCCTCTCTGCCTTACATGATACGTATTGTCGAGTATCAATGTATTGTGGCGCATTATTCGTAGATCAGGTGACCTACCGCTTTCGCTTTTTGTTCTTGTCACCTGCTACTGCGGGGGCCGCGATAGGAGCGGCAGGGAGGAGAGTAGGAGGACCGGGGATATCAGCCGTCTTGATGGGAACGCCCATGTGGCGACCATACCGACCCTTTCTACCGTTCCCTTCGTCTTCACTGATACATTGGTCGGCGCTGAGACCAGCGTCGCGACATCGACCGCAGGGTCGCTGCCGGTCGCACCCCTTCTTACTCTTGCGGCATCGCTGACAGCGCGGCTTAGTAGATAGGTCAGGCTGGTCATCCTCGCCTGACTGCCCCGGCGCCATCGTAGTCGAGGCGATAGAAGGCTTGCGCGACTGGTTTGGCAGAGACGCGGGCGACATTGGGCCAATAAGACTAGCAGCAACACTGGTCTTTTTCGTCTTGGCAAGCTTGGGAGCCTTGGGAGCTTTGGCCTTGGAGGTCTTCGCACTCGGTGCTTGTGGCTTTCCGGGTTGCTGGGCCTTGAGCTTCGAGTCGTGCGACTTAGGCGCGCTGAGAGGACCATCTTCAACGCCATCCTCATAGTCAGCGTCGTCGCCACTAGCATCGATGCTTTCGCGCGAGGGTATGAAGTGACTGTGAGTTGTTTGGTAGACCTTGCGATTGGCTCCGGCGAAGTCAAGCTTCTGGCGACGAGAGGGGGGTAGCTCATTTTCGCTATCACTATCGGCGTCACTTGTAGCACCCGTCGACGAAGCAAGTTCAGCCCTACCGCTGAACGTATCGTCTAAAGTTGACGCGGAAGTCCGCCCATGGGAAATGTTGGACATTTCACCTAATCTCATAAGTTGGATCGCGACATCCTTATCCTCTTCGGATACACAACTTCCAATGGTCGGGTCAGGGGTCGGCAGAATATTACTACCAGTTCCTGGATAGCTGATGCTACCGCTATTGCGATGGCGCCGCGAGTCGTTCACCGGCGTCGCAAACATGCCAGCCTGACCATACCCATTGCTATAACTCTGCGGAGATTGAAGAGCACGAGCATTTGTGAAGGCATTCTGTCCGGGATGCGCGAACGGAAATGCCGGTCGCTGATGCTCAACGCGACGGACAGGAGAGACGGAGGGATTAGAGGTAGCAGCGGGCATCTGAGGTGGCGCGAAGAGCGGTAGCTCCTGTAACCACGGCTTGGTTAGGCAAAGTCTCTTTGAACATACTAGAGTTTGGGTAGACTTACCGAGCTCTCAAACTTAGCGCGCTTCCGGCGACCACCTTCTACGATATTCTCAACGCTGATATCGGTGTTTCCGATCTGTTCCTTTGCCTTGCTAGACACAGACGCGGGAGCGCCATCCCCGCTATCATAGCCGTTGATGCTATCGCTGCGATTATCATAATTCGCGCTACGATTTTTAGTAGAGCGCGAGCGACCCTTCTTCCCAGCCGTAGGGTTCGTGCTAGCAGACGCGCTACGCCTGCCACGACCTCCATTGGGGGATGGACTGCGCTTGCGGGAAGTCCTCGACGCAGGTCTCGAAAGATGGTGCCCTAATTGGGCCGCATAATCAATTGGCCCTGGCTGAAAGGCATTCGGAGCAAATGCCCCCGCCGGTGGAGGTGACTCCTCAATAACTCTCACGTATACAATCATGTTGTTGCTGAAGTTCTCATATCTCGCAATGAGAGTGTTACCTCGATCGTCCTCGAAACTCACACCCTTCCCACCATGGTAGAGACCATAGAAATTCTTCACGGTAGATATTATTGACTCCGTGTCATCATGAGGGTAGATTTGAACGCGCAAGGGAAGTCTTGCGCGGTATTGAGGAGATTCGGGGAAAAGGAGCTCGAATTGGACATGTTTCGGGGTTACGGGTTGTCGAGGAGAAGCGCTTCCGCTATGAGAGCCGGTAGAGCCGGACGGGAAGGTCTCCATAGGCGAAGCAGACGCCATTTTACTCACACCACGAATCGCTTCCGTATAGGGGATGAGTTGGTCCGCTCCGTGCGGCTGAAGCTTGAGGAGATGAAAAGCGCTCACTACCGTTCGAATGAAGGTGGGTTGAGGGAAAGGGGGGGGGGGGGGGGGGGGGGGGTTTTTTTTTTTTTTTTAAAAAAAAAAAAAAAAACCCGCCCCAATGGTTATTTTTATAACAACCACCCCCCAAATTTAAAGGATTATGATTTAA